>NW_016908789.1:420448-636653 GCF_001483705.2 Eufriesea mexicana | reverse complement strand
TACTGTGCAGTAGAATATTCTGTTTGGCTCTAGGGCGGTCAGCCATAATGTTCTAGTTACGTTAGGTTGAGATAGTTTACGTTCGGTTATGTTACGGTTGGTTAGGTTAGGATAGGATAGCTTTGACTTTTGTGCTATACACCGCTATTCGAAGATTTCTGCGCTCTACTCTCCCCTAATATGCTCTGCTTGGCTCTGGGGAGGCCAGAAATAGAGATCTCGTCTCGTTAGGTTAAGGTATGTTACGTTCGCTAATATTACGATTGAAAAATTAGGACTGGGTAGAGTCGGCTTTTGCTCTGTAGACTCCTACCTGGTGGCCTTCCACGCTCTACATTGCACTACTATACTCTGCTAGCATCTGTGGAGGCCAGTACTAGTATTCCCGGCTCCTTAAGCAGAGTTCGGCTGCGTTTGGTTAGGTTATGGTTGCTCTGGTTATATCTGGATAGATATGTCTTTCGCGATATAGACGGCTATTTGGTGGATTTCCGCGGTCTGCTGTTCTCTGCTATACTGTCCTCGGCTCTGAGAAGGCCAGCAATAGTTGTCGCGGCTCGGTAGATTCAGTTAGTCTACGCTTGGTTGTGCTTGGTTAGGTTAGGTTAGTTTAGGATATCTCCGAGCTTTGTGCTGTACAGTGATATTTGGCGGATTTCTGCGTCCTACAGTGTTCTAGTGTATTCTGCTTGCCTCTGGAGAGGACCGCAATAACCTATGTTATCCTAAGTTTGGTTATGTTACGTTAAGTCTGATTGGGATATGATATGTTTGACTATTGTGCTATACACTGCTATTTGGTGGGTTTCAGCGCTCTATATTGCTCTACTGTGCTCTGCTGGACACTGCGGTGGCCAGTAGTAGTTGTCTCGGCACGTTAAGTTGAGTTAGTCTACGTTTGGTTATGCTTTATTAGTTTGGGTTGGGAATGGTTAGATTCGTCTTTCGTGCTATACACTGTTATTCGGAGGAACTCGGCGCTCTATTATGCATTACCATACTCACCTCGAATATGGGGAGTTCAACAATAGTTGTCGCTGAATGTTACTTTGAGATATGTTACGACTGGTTATGTTACCATATGTTAGGTTAGGAAATTGTGGCATTAAACATTTCGCTGTACGCCAATGCACCAAGAGACCAATAGTGGTGTAGGCAGGTTGGGGTTAGTTATCTTCCCTCGGTTATGTTTCGAATGGTTAGGTTAGGAAAGCATAACTGCGACTTTTGTGCTATGCACTTGTATTCGTGCTATACAATACTCTGCTCGACATTGGAGAGACCAGTTGTAGCGGTCTTGGCAGGTTACGACGGGTTTGGCTACGCTAGGTTAGGTTTCAGTTCGTTTGGGTTTGGTTAGAATATCTTTGTCCTCTCTGCTGCACAGTTGGGTTCCTGTGGACATCTGCGCTCTACACTCCTCTAATATGCTCTGTATGTCGCTGGGGAGGCCGGCAATTGTGTTCTCGGCACATTTGGTTGAGTTACGTTACGTTCGGTTAGGTTACGCTTGGTCGGGTAAGGATAGGGTAACTACGACCCTTGTACTGCACACTGCAATTCGGCGGATTCCCGCGCTCTTCGTTTCTCTACTATACTCTCCTCGTATCTGAGGAGACCAGCAATATCAGTCGTGGCACAACAGGTTGGGTTAGGTTTGGTTTGTTTAGGATTGGTTAGGTTAGGTTTGGTAATGGTGGCGTCGACATTTGTGCTATACACTTCTATTCCGTGGATTTCCAAGCTCTACTTTGCTCTACTATGCTCTGCTCGATTCTGTTGAAGCCAGTAATTGTGGTCTCGTCCCGTTTGGTTGAGTTCGCCAACGTTTGGCTATGTTATGATAGCATGAGTTGGCATTTGTTAGCTTGACTTTCGTGGTATACACTCCTATTCGGCGGACTTCTGTGCTCAACAGTGCTCTGCTCGACTCTGGGAAGGCTAGCAATTGCGTTGCGTCTCCTTCGATCGTGCTAGGTTACGTATGGTTATGCTACGGCTTGTCAGTTCTGTAGAGAGTGACTTCGAATTTTCTGCTACACACTGATGTTCCATGTATCCCTGGGCCCTACACTTCTCTAATATGCTATGCCTGGCAGTATGGGGATCTGCAATTCTGATCGCGGCACGTTACGTTGGATGAAATTAAGTTTGGTTAGGTTGGGTTGGGTAGGGATAGGTAAGGGTAGCTTTGACTTTTGTGCTTTACACTGTTATTCCATGTATTTCTGCGATCTACTGTGCTCTAGTATGCTCAGCGTGGCTCTGAGGGGGCCAGCAATAATGGTCGCGGCACATTAAGTTGTGTTAAGCTAAGTTTGGCTGGGTTAGGTGTGCATAGCTTTGACTTTCGTGGTATGCACTGCTGTTCGCTGGAGTTCTGCGCCCTGCTGAGCTCTGGTATATTCCGCTTGGCACTGGGGAGGCCAGCAATAGTGGTCTAGGCGCGTTAGGTTGGATTATTTTGCGCTCGGTTATGTCACGTTTTGCTAGGTTAGGAAGGAATAACTGTGACTTTTGGGCAATACACTGCTATTAGGTGGATTTCTGTGCACTACATTGTTCTACTACGCTCTGCTCGACCCTTCTCGTGGACAGTGATAGTGGTCGCTGCACGTTAGGTTGGCTTGTGTTACGTTTGGTTATGTTACGATTGGTTTGATTAGGAGAGCGTTTCTTAGACTTTTGTGCTGTACACTGCCATTTGTCGGATTTCTACACCCTACTGTGCTCTAATATGTTCAGCTTGGCCCTGGGAATACATCACAGGTGGTATCGGCACATTACGTTACGATCTGCTACGTTCGGTCAGGTTGGATATGGTCAGGATAGGCCAGGATAGCTTTGACTTTTGTGCTATAAACTGGAGTTCGGCAGATTTCTGCTCCCTACTCTGTTCGAATATTCTCTGCTTGGCTCTGAGAAGGCCACAAATAGTGGTCGCGGCAAGATAGCCTGGCTTATGCTACGTTCGTCTAGGTTAGGTTAGGTCAGGTTACGTTACCACATATTTCACTATTATGATTTACGCTTCAATTTTCTGGCTCCTTGCGCTCCACTGTGCTCTATATATTCGGCTTGGCTACGTGGATTCCAGCAATATCGGACTCGGCACGTTAGGTTAAGTTAGGTTGCGTTTGGTTATATTACGCTTGGACAGGTTAGGGCAGGATAGGTTTGACTTAATTACTACACACTGCTATTCAGTTGGTTTCTGCGGCCTACGTTGCTTTACCATACTCCGCCTGACACCATGGTGGCCAGCTATAGTGGTCTCGGCACGTTAGGTTGAGCTGTGCAACGTTTCGTTTGGTTATGTTTGTTCGGGTCATGTTAGGACAGTTTTGACTTTCTTGGCATAGACTGTTATTCGGTAGATTTCTGCACTCCACTGTGCTCTACTATGCACTGCTAGACACTGTGAGGCCAGTAATAGTGGTCCTGACACGTTAGGGTTAGTTATGTTACCTATGGTTACGTTACATTTGTGATGGTTAGGCACGGATAGCCTTGACTTTCTTGGCATAGACTGATTTTCAGTGGATTTCTGCGTTCTACTGTGCTCTAGTATACTTGGCTCGTTTCTGTGGAGGCCAGTGATTGTGGTCCCGGTGCGTTAGTTTTATTTAGGCAACACCATGTTGTGTTACGTTTGGTAATGTTAGGAAAGGATGACATTAACCCTTGTGCTATATACACTATTCGGTGGACTTCTGCGCTATTCTGGGCTCTAATACGATCTGCCTGGCCCTGGGGAGGCCAGCAATAGTGGTCTCGGCATGTTAGGTTGAGTCAGGTTACGTTTGGTTAGGCTACGTTTTATTGCGATAGGTTACGATGGCATTGACTTTCCTGCCTATACACTGCCATTCGTTGGACTGCTGCCCTCTGCTCTACTCGAATATATTCTGCCTGGCGATGGGGTGGCCAGCAATGGTGGTCTAGGCAGGTTAGTTTCCATTATCTTTCGCATGGTTGTGATACGTTTTGCTACGTTAGGACAGGTTAACGTTGATCTTCGCGCTGCAATCTGCTATTCGGTGGATTTCTTCGCTCCACAATGATCTACTGTACTTTGCTCGACTCTGGGGAGATCAGCAAGGGGGGTCGTTGCACGGCAGGTTGAGTTAGGTTACCTTTGGTTTATGTAAGGATAGGAGACGATAGCTTTGATTTTTGCGCCATACGCTGCTGTTCGTTGAATCTCTGCGCTCTACTGTGCTCTAATTCGCTCTGCTTGGCTATGAGGATTCCAGCGGTAGTGGTCTCGGTTCATTAGGTTTATTTAGTCTACGTACGGTTGTGTATGGTTTGGTCTGGTAGGGTAAGTGTACCTTTGACATTTGTGCTATTCCCAGGCATTCGGTGGCATTCTGCGATCTGCTCTACTTTAGTGTATTCTGCTGGCCTCTGGGGACTCCAGTAATAGTGTTCACTGGACGTTAGGTCAAGTTAGGTTACATTTGGTTTGTTACGCTTGGATACGTTAGGACAGGGTAGCTCCGACGTTTGCGCTATACACGGCTATTCGGTGGATTCCTACGCTCTACAATGCTCTACTATACTCTGCTCTACTCTGGGGAGGCCGGTACTAGTGTCCTCGGCACATTAGTTAGAGGTACGGTACGTTTGATTGTGTTATGTTAGCATTGGCTAGGATTGGATAGTTTCGACTTTTCTGCTGTACACCGCGATTCCATTGACTGCTACGCTCTACTCTCGTCTAGTACCCAAGACACTGAGGAGGCCAGCCGTACTGGTCTCTGCACGTCAGGTCTTGATAGGCTATGTCGGGTCTGGCTACATTTCTTTGGGTTATGTCCGCATAGCTTTGACTTACGTGGTATACAATGCTATTCGGTGGATTTCTGCGCGCTACTGTGCTCTGGCATGCTGTGCTTGACACTGGGGAGGCCAGCAATAGTGGACTAGGCACGTAAGGATGGATTATGTTGCGCTTGGTTATGCTACGTTTGGTTAGGTTGGGATAGCGTAACTTTGACTTTTACGCTACACACTGCTCTTCGGTGGAATCCTGCCCTCTACACGGATCTACTATAGTCTGCCCTACTCTATGTAGGCCGTGGCACGAAAGGGTTAGTTAGGTTACGTTTGGTTAGGTTAGTGTAGGATATGTTTGGTACGTGTAGCTATGACTTTCGTGCTATACACAGTTATTCAGTGGATTCCTGCCTTCCTTTGAGCTCCACTCTAACCTACTAGACCTTAGGGAGGCCAGCAATAGTGGTCGCGGCTCGTTACATGGAGCTTGGCTGCGTTAGGGTAGATAACGTCAGTTTGGGTTTGGCTTGAATATCTTTGACATTTCTGCTCTACACTGCTGTCCTGTGGACTTCTGCGACCATCTATCCTCTAATATGTTCTGCTTGGCTCTGTGGGGTCCAGCAATAGAGGTGGCGGCCAGTTTGTTAGAGGTTGCGTTTGGATGTGTTACTATTGGTTTGGTTAGGATTGGGTACATGTGACTTCTGTGTTACGTAATACTTTTCGGTGCATTTCTCCGGTTTCCTGTGCTCTAATATGCTTTGCTTTGCTCAGGGGAGGCCAGAAATAGTGTCCGCGACCTGTTATACTGAATTGGAATACGTTTCGTTAGTGTATGTTGTCATGGGTAAGGTCAAGATATCTTTCATTTTTCTGATATACACAGCGATTCAATGGACATCAGCACTGTACTGAGCGCTACCACAGCCTGCTTGTCTCTGGGAACGTCAGGAATAGTGGTCGCGGGACGTTAGGTAGGATTAACCTACGCTACGTTGTGTTATGTTATTCTGGGTTATGATTGGGTATCTATGTCTTTCGTGATGTACACTGCCATTCGGTGGAATCCTGCGCTCTGCTGTGCTCTACTATGCCCTGCACGAATCTGGGGAGGTCAGATTTAATGGTCGTGGCACCATAGGCTCTGTTAGACTACGTTCCGTAATGTTAAATTTGGCCTGGCTAGGGCAAGATAGCTTTGACTTTTGTGCTATACACTGCCATTCTGTGCATATCAGCGCTCTACGTAGCGCTAGTATATTCTGGTTGGCTGCACGGAGGCCAGTTGTAGTTGTCTCGGCACGTTAATCTGAGTTACGTTGCGTATTGTTATGTTAAGGTTGATTAGGGTTTGAGAGTATAGCTTTGATCCTTGTGCTGTGCACTGCTATTCAGTGTATTCCTACGCACTACACTGCTCCTCTATACTCTACACGTCCATGGGGAGGCTTCCAATGGCGGCCTTGGCTCGACAGGATGAGTTAGGTTACGTTTGGTTAGGTAAGGTTGGGCTGGTTCTGGTTGGGTTGCCGTTGGCTTTTGTGCTATACACTGCTGTTCGGTGGATTTCTTCCACCTACCGCGCTGTAGTTTGTTCTGCTTGCCTCTGGGGAGGCCAGCAATAGCGGTCTAGGCACGTTAGGTTTTGCTACGTTACGTTTTCTTAGGTTAGGCTTGCTTCGGTTAGGTTGAGATATCTTTTACTTTTGTGCTATACACTTCCATCCTATGGGCCTCTGAGCTCTTTTCTCCTATAACATGCACTGCCTGGGGACGCGGAGGCCAGCAGTAGAGGTCCCGGCACTTAAGGTCGAAATGTGGTACGTTTGGTTAGGTTATGCTAGCTTTGGTTTTATATGGATAGCTTTGACGTATGCACTCATCACTGATATTCTATGGGCTTCTGTGCTCTACTGTGCTCTGCCGTATTCTGCTTGTCCCTGGAGAAGCCAGCAGTAGTGTTCGCGACACGTTGGGCTAAGTTATCCTACGATCGGTTAGGTTAGGTTAGGTCTGTTTGGTTGCTTTCTGTGCTCTACTGTGCTCAACTATGCGCTGCTCGACGATTTGTAGGCCTACAGGAGCGGTCATGGCACCATAGTATGTGTTAGGCTGTGTTTGATAATGTTACAATTGACAAGGTTAGGTTAGGATAGCATTGACTTTTGTGCTATACACTGCTGTTCGCAGGATTTCTGCGCTGTTCTGCGCGCTATCACACTCGGCTTCTCTCTGTGCGCGCCAGGAAAGGTGCTCCCGGCACGATAGGCTGAGCTACGTTACGTTTTGTTATGTTTGGTTTGGCGACGATTGTTCAGGATGGCTACCACTTTCGGGATACAAACTGATATTCGAACGATTTCTGAATTCTGCATTGCTCTGCTATAATCTGCTTAGATCCCGCCAGGCCAGCGACAGTTGTCGTGGTTCGTCAGGTTGGGCTACGTTAAGTCTGCTTAGTTTACGTTTGGTCAGTTTAGGAGGGGATTGCTCTGACTTTTGTGCTATACGCGGAAGCTCGGTGGCTCTCTGCGGTCTACTGTGTTCTTAAATGCTCTGCTTGGCGCAGGGAGACCAGAAATGGCGGTGTCGGCGTGCAAGGTTGAGTTAGATTCCGTTTGGTAAGGATATGTTAGTTTGGGTTAGGTTTGGTTAGGATAGGTTAGGTTACGTTACGTTATGATATGTCTATCTTTTGTACTGTACGCTGCTCTATTGTTGTTCTCTGCGCTCTGTTGTTCTCTGTGTCCCACCATATTCTGCTTGGCTCAGAGGATTCCAGCAATAGTGGACCCGGTATGTTATGTTAAGGCAGGATACGTTTGAAAACATTGCGTCTGGATATGTTAGGACGGGGTTGGTCCGACACTGCTATTTGTTCGATTTCTTCGCTTTCCTGTGCTCTAGTGTATTCTGCTTGGCTCTGGGGAATCCAGCAATAGCGGTCTCGGTAGGATAGGGTACGTTATATTGCGTTTGATTATATCACGTTTGGACAGGTTAGAATAGGAAAGCTGCGTCTTTTGTGCCGTACACTGCTATTCGTCGTATTTCTACACTCTACATTGCTCCAACATCCCCTGCTCGGCTCCGGACAGGCCAGTAACAGTGTTCCCGCCACGTTAGCTTGATTTAGGCAACGTTTGGTTATGTTACGTTTGGCTAGTGTAGGAGAGAGTAGCATTGAGTTTTGTGCTATATACTGCTATTCGGTGAGCCTCTGCGCAATACTGTGCTCTAATATGCTCTGCTTGGCTCTGGGGATGCCAGGAATTGTGGTCTCGGCGCGTTAGGCTGAATAAGGCTACGTTGGGTTAGTATATGTTTGTTTGAGTTAGGTTCGGATAGCTTTTACTTTCTTGGCATACACCGTTGTTCGGTGCATTTCTGCACTCCACTGTGCTCTACTAATCTCTGCTCGACTCTGGGGAGGCCAGCAATAGTGGTCGCAGGAAGTTAGGTTGTGTTAGGTTACGCTTGGGTGAGTTACGATTGGTTAGGTCAGAAGAGGTTAGCCTTGACGTGTTCAGCTTGACTCTTGCGAGAGACATCAACGGTTGCATTGGCTTGTTCCGCTGTGTTAGGCAGCGTTTGGTTTTGGTAGGTTAGGTCATGTTTGGTTAGGATACCTTTGACTCTTGTGTTATACACTGGAATACCGCAGATATCTGTGATCTACTGTGCTGTAGTATATCCAGCTTGGCTCTGTGGAAGTCAGCAGTATTGGTGTAGTGCGGTTCGTTGGAGTTAGGTTTCGTTTGGTTATGCAACGTTTGGTTTAGTTAGGCATGTACTGGTGTCACTTTTGTGCTGTACACTGCATTTCGTGTGATTTCTGCGCTCTGATGTGCCCTGGTATGTTCTGCTCGGAATTGGGGAGTCCAACAATGGTGGTCTCGGCACGTTAGGATGCCATTGTTTACGTATGGTTTGGTCAGCTTTGGTTGGGTTAGTTTGGCATAGCTATGACATATGTGTTCAGCACTGATTTCCCACGATATTCTGTGCTCTACTGTGCGCTATCATATTCTGCTTGTCTCTGGGCAAGCCAACAATAGCGGTCACAGCACGGTAGGTTCAGTTACTCTACGTTCCGTTAGGTTAAATTAGGGTATCTTTGGCTTTTGTGATATACATTGCCTTTGGTGGCTTCTTGCGAACTATTGTGCTCTATTGTACTCTGCTCGTCTCTGGGGAGACCAGCAATAGCGGTTGTGGCACGATAGATTGTGCTACATTACGCTCGTCTGGCTAGTTTATGTTATGTTTGACAGAATGGTTTTGACTTTTGTGTTATACACTACTATTCGGTGGATGTGTGCGATCTACTGTGCCCTAATATGTTCTGCTGTGATCTGGGGGTCCAGCAATAGGGGTATCGCATCCTTAATTTAGTTATTCTACGTGAGGTTAGGTTTGGTTATGTCTGGTTATGTTAGGTAATCCTTGTCTTTTGTGCAATACATTGCTATTTGCTGGCTTCCTGTGACCGACTGTACTCTACTATACTCTGCTCGACTCTGTGGAGAACAGCATTAGTGGTCATTGCGCGTTAGGTTAAGTTTGGATGCGTCTGGTAATGATAATATTGTCTAGGCCTGGATACGGTAGCTATGACTTTTGAGCTATACTCCGCTGTTCGGAGGATTTCTACTCTCTACATTGCTTTAGAATACTCTGCTCGACACCGGGGAGTTCAGTAATAGTATTTTCATCACGCATGTTTGAGTTATGCTACGTTCGATTAGGTTACGTTAGTCTTGCGTTAGGTTTGGATTGCTTTGACTCTTGTGGCGTAGACAGTTGTTCGGCGGGTTTCTGCGCTCCACTGCGCTCTAGTATGTTTTGCCTGGTCATGGGGAGGCCAGTAAGAGTGGTATCGGCACGTTAGGCAGGGATAGACGATGTTCGGTAATGTTTCGTTTGATAAGGTTAGGGTAGGATATCTTTGACTTTTACGCTACACAACGATGTTCGGTGGACTTCGGCGCTCTACATCGTTCTAATATGCTATGCATGCCTCTGGGGAGTCCAGCAATATTATCCTCGGCACGCTATGTTTATGTATGTTACGCTTGGCTTGGCTAGGTTTGGAGAGATCAAGTCACGATATCTTTGACATCTGTGCCACATACTGCAATGTAGTGGAACACTGTGCTCTACTGTGCTCTAGCTTGTTCCGCTTGGCTTTCGCGGGGCCAGAACGTTTGATCTGGGCGCGATAAGTTGAGTTAAGTTACGGTTGGCTTGGCTAGGTTAGGATATGTTTGGTTAGAGTACCTTTCACTTTTGCGCTATACACTGCAATTCGGTGGATTTCTGCGCTCTTCATTGCTCTACTATACCCTGCACGACTCCGGGGAGACTAGCAATAGCGGTCGTGGCACGATAGATTTAGTTAGGTAACGTTTGGTTAGGCCATGATAGATTACGTTTGGATAGGATGGCACTGACTTTTGTGTTATACACATCTAATCGCAGATTTTTGCGCTCTACTGTTCACTAATGTCTTCTCCTAGGATTTCTGGAGGCCAGCAATAGAGGTATCAACTAATTAGGTTGAGTTGTTCAACGTTTGGCTGTGTTAGGTTGGGTAAGGTCCGGTTAGGGTAGCTGTGATTTTACTGCTATACGCAGTTATTCGGTGGGTTCCTGCGCTCAACTGTGCTCTTCCCTAATATGCTAGACCCTGTGGAGGCCAGAAATAGCGGTCGTGGCACGTAAGTTTGAGTTACGTTACGTTCGGTTTGGTTAGGTAATGTAGTGTTATGGTAGGTTAGCACAGACTTTGTACCACAAACTGCTATTCTATGGTATTCTGCGCACATATGTGCGCTACCAAACTCTGCTTGTCTCTGTGGACGCCAGGAATAGTGCTCTCCGCACGATATGCTAGGTTATGTTACGTATTGTTTGGTTTGGTTTTGGTACGTTTGGTAGTGATGGCTACGACTCTTGCGCTGTACACTGCTTTTCGGGAGATTTCGGTGTTCTACATTGCTCTGCTGTCATCTACTTGGCTGTAGTGGCGCCATTACCATCGGTGGTGGCCCGTCAAGTTGGGTTACGTTACGTCCGCTTATGATACGCTTGGTTAGGATACGATAGGATAGCTTCGACTTTTTTGCTATGCACTGCTATTCGTTGCATTTAAGCGTCCTAGATTGCTCTGCCATACTCAGCATTGCTCTCGTGAGGCCTGTAATAGTGGCCTCGGCACGTCAGGTTGAGTTGGGTTATGTTCTGTTAGGTTATGTTAGCCTGGGTTAGGGTTGGGGTGCTTCGGCATATCGTGGTATACACTGCTGTTTAGTGGATATTTGCGTTCCACCGTGTTCTAGCCTATTCTGCTTTTCTTTGTGTAGGCAAGCAATATTGTTTTCGGTTCAATAGGTTGGATTCAGCTATGTTCTGATATGTTACGTTTGACTATGTTAGGGTAGGGTAGCTTCGACTGCTGTGCTATGCACTGAGATTCTGTGAATTTCTGCGGTTTACTCTACTCTTACATGTTCTGCTTGGATCTGGCGGGGGGGGGGGGGGGGCAGCTATTGCTTTTGCGGCACGTTTTTTTGAGTTTGGTTACGTTCGGTGGTGTTACGATTTGCCAGGTTAGGAGAGGTTACCTACGACTCTTTTACTAAATACTGCTTTTCGGTCGATTTCTCCGTTCTACTCTGTTCTAATATGATCTGCATTGCTCTGGGGATGCGAGCAGTATATGTCTCGGCTCGTTAGGCTTAGTTAGTCTATGTTTGGTTTGGTTAGGGTATGTTTGGCTTTTGCGGCAGACATTCCTATTTGGTGCATTTCTACGTTCTACTGTGCTCTACTGCACTCGGTTCGACGCTGTGGATGCCAGTAATAGTTGTCTCGGCGCGTCAGATTCAGCTACGCTACGTTCGGTTAGGGTACGCTAGTCTGGGTTAGGACAGGATAGTTTCGACTATCGTTGTATAAACAGTTGTTCGGTGCACGTCTACGCTCTACTGTTCCCTAGTATGTCCTGCCTGGCTCTGTGGAGGCCAGCAATAGTGGTCTCGGACTGTCGGTCTGTGTTAGGGTGCGTTTGGTTTTGCTACCTAAGTTTAGGTTAGGATGGTGCAACTCTGGCATTTGTGCTACACACTGCTACTCGGTGGATTTCTGCGCTCTACTGTGCTCTAGCATGATCTGCTTGGCGCTGGGGAGACAAGCAATGGTGGTCTCGGCACGATATGATGAGTCATGCTACGTTTGTTTGTGTTTCACTTGGTTAGGTTAGGACAGTGTAGCCTTGACTTTTGTGCTATACACAGCCATTCGGGTATACACTCCTATTCGGCGGACTTCTGTGCTCAACAGTGCTCTGCTCGACTCTGCGGAGGCTAGCTATAGCGGTCGTAGCACGATACGTTGGGATAGGATACGTTCGCTTAGGATAGATTTTGTTACGGTTGGACAGAATGGCTCTGGCTTTTGCGTTTTACACGTATAATCGGCGTATTTCTGCGCTCTGCTCTGCCCTAGAACGCTCTGCTCGGCTCTGGGCAAGCCTGCAATGGTGGTCTCGGCAGGTTAGGCGGAGTTAGATTACGTATGGTTTGGTTTGGTTTGGCTTGGTTAGGTTGCGGTAGCTATGACACATGTTCTCAGCACTGATATACTAAGGTCCTCAGTGCTTTACTGTGCTCTACTATACTCTCCTCGACACTGGGGACGGCAGTAGCAGTGAGCTCGGCACGTCAGATACAGTTAGGCTACGGTTGGCAGCGATATGTTGGTTCGGACTGGGTTTGGATAGCCTTTAACGTTGTGCTAAACACTGCTACACGTCATGTTACATTATGTAAGTTTCGGTAGGTGTGGATAGATCCGACTTCCGTTGTGTATACTGCTATTCGGCGGGTTTCTGCGCTCTACTGTGCTCTGGAGCATTCTGATTGGCTCGGCGGCGGACAGCAACAGACGTGTAGGGCTGTTAGGTGGCGTTAGGTTACGTTTGGTTTGTTTATGCTTGTTTAGGTTCGCTTTGGATAGCTTTACTCTGCTCGAATCTGGGGATGTCAGCAGTGGCGTCCGCTGCGAGTAAGGTTGTGTTATGCTAAGTTCGGTTAGGTCATGTTAGTTTGGGTTATGTTCGCATGGCTTTGACTTTCGCGGTACACACTCCTATTCTGTGGATTTCTGCGTTCTACTCTGCTCTGGCATGTTCTGTTTGTAACTATGTATGCCAGGAATAGTTGACCAGACACGTTAGGGTCGATTACGGTGAGCTTGGTTATGTTACGTTTGGTTGGGTTAGGAGAGGATAGCTTCGACTTTTGTGCTGTACACTGCTGTTCGGTGGACCACTGCGCTATAATGTGCTCTAATATGCTCTGCCTTGCTCTGGGGTGCCCAGAATAAGTGGCCGCGTAGAGTTATGTTGTGTGAGGTTGTGTTTGGCTAGGTTAGGTTTGTTGGAGTTAGGATAAGGTGTCTTTGAATTTTGCGCTCTACATTGAAATGCGGCGGACTTCTGAGATCTGCTCCGCTCTAGTACATTCTGGTTGCCTCCGTGGAAGTCATCCGTGGTGGTGTAGACACGTTGGGACGGGTTGTGTTACGTTTGGCAATGTTACGTTTGGTTAGGCTAGGCAAGTAGAGCTACGACTATTTCACTTTACACTGCTATTAGGTGGATGTCTGCGCTCTGCTGTGCTCCAATACGCTGTGCTTGGCTCTGTGGAGGTCGGGGATAATGGTCTCGGTACGTTAGGTTGATTTAGCCAGCGCTTGGCTTGGTTATGTTAGTATGGGTTGGCATTTAGTAGCTTTGACTTTCGTGGTATACACTGCCATTCGGTGGCCTTCTGCGCTCCACTATGCTCTGAGTGAATCTGGGCAGGCCAGCAATTGCAGTCGAGGCTCCTTAGATTGTCATGCGCCACGTTTGGGTATGTTACAATTTGTTAGGTTCGTACAGCGTAGATTCGAATGTTCTGGTTTACGCTGAGGTTCTGTGCATCCCTGCGCTCTACCCTCCTCTAACATGCTCTGCATGACTCTGCTGAAATAAGCAATTCTGGTCGCGGCACGCTGCGTTGGATTAGATTACGTTTGGTTAGTTTGGGTTTGGTATGGTTAGGTATGGGTAGCTTTGTCTTTTGTGCGTTACACTGCTATTATGTGTATTTCTGCGCTCTACTGACCTCTAATATGCTCAGCGTTGCTAAGAGGGGGCCAGCAATATTGGTCACGGCACGTTAATTTGGGTTAGGTTACGTTTTGGTAGGTTACTTTTGGTAGGGTGAGGTCTGCATAGCTTCGACGTTCGTGGTACACACTGCTATTCGGTGGATTCCTGCGCTCTACTGAGCTCTAATTCGCTCTGCCTGGCTCTGGGGAGGCCAGAAATTGTAGTCTCGGCTCGTTGGGTTTATTTAGTCTACGTGTGGTTAAGTCAAGGTAGGATATTTATGGTCGGGGTACCACTGAAATTTGTGCTTTCGCCGCTATTTGGTGGCTTTCTGCGATCTACTGTGCCTAGAGTGTTCTGATATGCTCTGGATATTCCAGTAATAGCCCTCTCTGGACGTTAGGTTAAGTTAGGTTACGTTTGCTTTCATTACGTGCGGATAGCTTAGGATATGCTGGCTTCGACCTTTGTGCTGAAGATTGCTATTCGGTGGATTTCTGCGCCCAATTGTGGTCTGGTAGGTTCTGTTTGACTCTGGTAAAGAAGCAAGTGTGGTCTCTGCACCTTATGCTGTGTTGGCCTACATTCCTCTGTGTTAGGTTACGTTAGGCTGGATTAGGTTATCTTTGTCATTTGAGCTTTGCAATTCAACAACGCGGACTTCTGTGATCTGCTGTGCTCTAGTATATTCTGCCTTGCTCTGTGGTTGTCAGCGATAGTGGTCTGGGCACGTTAGGTTGGGTCATGTTACGTTTGGCTGCGTTACCCTTGGTTTTGTGAGGAAAGGGTAGCTTTGCCTTTTGTGCAGTGCACTGTTATTCGGTGGAATTTAGTGCCCTACTGTGACCTAGTTTTCCCTGCTTTGCTCTGGGAATACCAAAAATAGTGTCCGCGGCGCGTTAGGGTGAGATAAGTTACGTTCGGTTAGGTTAGGCTTGTTTGGGTTATGTTGAGATACATTTGACTTTTGTGATATGCAATGATATTCTATGGACATCAGCGCTCTGTTCTCCTCTAATATGCCCTGGTTGGCGACAGGAAAACCAGTAATAGTTGTCTCGGCACGTTAGGTCGAGGTGAGATACTTTTGGTTAGGCTATTTGGCTTTGGTACGGTTAGGGTGGCTTCGACTTTTCTGCTGAACACTGCGATTCTAGTGATTTCTGCGCCCGACGCTACTCTATTATTTTCTGCTTGTCTCTGGTGATGCCAGTAATAGTGTTCGGGGCTCGTTAGGTTAAGTTATTCAACGTTTGGTTCGGTAACGTTTGGCCTGCCTAGGTCGGGATATCTAGGACTTCTGCGCTGTACATCGGTATTAGGTGGCTTTGTTCGCTCTACTGCGCCCTACTATACCCTGCTCGACTCTGCGGAGGTCAACAATAGTGCTCCCGGCACGTTAGATTGTGTCAGTCTGCGTTTGGTTAGGTTGCGCTTCGTTAGGTGGGGATAGAATAGCTTTGACATTAGTGCTATGCACTGTTGTTCGGTGTATACCTATGCTCTACTGTTATCTAATATTCCCGGCTTTGATCTGGGAATGATTAAAATGGAAGCCGCGGAGCGTTAGGTTGAGTTAGGTTACGCTTGGTTAGGTTAGGTTCGGTTGGGTTTGGTTCGGGTATCTTTGACTTTCGTGCTATAAACTGCCATTCCATAGAACCCTGCGCCCTAGTCCCCTCTAATATGCCCGGCTTGGCTGCGTGGAGGACAGAAATTGTGTCCTAGGCACGTTAGGTTGTGATATGCTAGGTCTTATATGGATAGGTGTGGTCAGATTAGGTTAACATTTCTCTTACTCTTTTGCTGTATACTGCTGTTCGGGCGATTTCGTCTCTCTACATTGCTCTCCTATTCTCTGCTTAGCTTTCGTGGGGCCAGCAATGGCTTTCGTAGCACGTCAGGTTGGGTTACGTTACGTCCGCTTATATTACGTCTGGTTAGGTTAGGGGAGGGTAGCTTCGACTTTTGAGCTCTACAGTGCAATTGGGTGTGTTTCTGCACTCTTCTGTGCGCTATCACAATCTGCTTGCCTCTGTGGACACCAGGAATAGTGCTCGCGGCACTTTGGATCGAGTTGTATTACCCTTGGTTTGGTCAGATTTGCCTGGTTTGGTTATGATAGCTTTGACTTCTGTGCTGTAGACTGCTTTTCGGATGATTTCAGCGTTACCTGCTGCTCTCCTATACTCCACTTAGCTCTCGTGAGGCCAGCGATAGCGGTCGTGGCACGTAAGCTTGGGTTACGTTACATCTGCTAATGCTGCGCCTGGTTGCGTTTGGACAGGGTAGTTTTGACTTTTGTGCAACACACTGCTACTCGGTGGACTTCTGCGCTCTACTGTGTTCTGATGTGCTCTGCTTGCGCCGGGAGGCCATCAGTAGTGGTCTTGGCACGTTTGGTTGAGCTAAGCTGCGTTGGGTTATGTTAGGTTAGGAGAGGTTATGTTATTACACCTTTTACTCTTGTGCCAAACACTGCAATGGGTTGGACTACTGCTTTCTACTGTGCACTAGTATATTCTGCTTGGTTCTGGAAATACAGCCGCAGTGGCCTCGGCGTGCTTGTTTGAGTTGCGCAACGTTCGGCTATGTTAAGTTTGGCTATGTTTGGACAGGGTAGCTTCGACTATTGTGTTATGCACTGCGTTTCTATGACCTTCTGCGCTCTGCTCTCTTATAATACGTTCTTCTTGGATCTGGGGAGGCCATCAACAGTGGTCTTGGCACGTTAGATTGTGTTAGGGTGCGCATGGATACGTTGCGCTTGGTCAGGTTTGGATAGGATAGCTTTGACTCTTGTGCTGTACTCTGCTATACCGGTGTTTTCTGCGCTCTACTATGCTACAATATGCTCTGCATGGCTATGGAGAGATCAGCTGTAGTGCTCTCGGCTCGTTAGGCTGTGATATGTTGCGTTTGGCTATGTCGCGTTTGGTTATGTTAGGATAGGGTAGCTTATTCTTTTGTGCTATACACGGCAATCCGTTGAATTCCCGCCATCGATTCTGCTCTAATGTGTTCTGCTTTGCTCTGGGTAGATCTGAAATTGTGGCATAGCCTCGTAGTCTTTTGTTAAGTTACGTTCTGTTAGGTCCGGTTAGGTTAGGTTTTGTGTGAATGCCTTTGACATTTGCGGTGAACATCACTATTCTATCGACACCTGCGCTCTGCGTTGCTCTACTATCAACCGCTTTCCCCTGTTGAGGCTTGCAATCGTGGTCGTCGCACGCATGACTGAGTTATGTTGCGTTCCGTTAGTTATGCATTGTTAGGTTAGGACAGGACATCTTTGACTCGTGCTCTATACACCGCTATCCGGTCGAATTCTGCGCTCTACTGTGCTCTAATATGTTCTCCTTTGTTCTGGGTAGGTCTGCAATAGTGGTACAGGCACGTTAGGCTGTGCTGGGTTACGTTTTGTTAGGTCAGGTTATGTGCCGTTCGGACAGCATGGCTTTGACTTTTGCGTTATACGCTGGAACTCAGTGAATTTATGCTCCCTACAGTGCTTTAGTGTTTTCAGCTTGACTATGGGAAGGCCAGCAACAGTGATCACGGCGCGTTATGTTGGGTCATGTTACGTTCGGTTAGCTAGGGCTAGGCAATGTTTGGTCAGGATAGCTTCAATTTTTGTGCTGTACGCTGCTATTCGGATGATTTCTGCGCTCTACTGTGCTCTGATAAGTCCTGCTCGGCCCTCTGGATTGCAGCAATAGTGTTCGCGGCGCGATAGGTTGAGTTGGCTAACGTTTGCTGATGTTACTGTTGGTTAGGATAGTAGAGGGAGGCTGTGACTTCAGTGCTATAATCTGCTGTTAGGAAGCTTTTTGCGCCATTCAGTTCTGTGGCATTTTCAGCTTGGCTCTGGCAAGGCCAGCAAGGGTGGTAGCGGCACGTTATGGTGAGTCAGGCTACTATCGGTTAGGTTGGTCTAGGCCATGTTTGGTCAAGATGCCTTTAACTTTTGTGCTTACACTACTGTTCGGTGGATATCTGCGCGCTACTGCGCTCTAGTATGTCCTGGTTGGCATTGGGGTGGACAGAAACAGTGTTCGCGGCATGCTGGCGTAAGCTAGAATACGGTTGGTTACGTTGCGATTCCCTAGGTTAGGAGAGGATAGCCATCCCATTAGTGCTATAGTCTGCAAATAGGGGGATTTCTGTGCCCTACAGTACTCTAATATTTTCAGCTTGGCTCTGGCTAGTCCAGCAGGGGTTGTCTCGGCTCGTTATGATGGGTCCGGCTACGTTCGGTTAGGTAGGTTTGGCCATGTTTGGTTAGGATATCTTTATCTTTTGTGCTTACGCTGCTTTTTGGTGGATTTCTGCTCTCTACTGTGCTCTAGTATGTCCTGCTCGGCTCTGGGGAGGGCAGCAATGGCGGCCTCGGCACGTTAGGTTGAGTTATGCTACGAACGGGTAAGCTATGTTTGGTGAGGTTAGGACATGATAGCACAGTCTTTTGTTCTATACCCTGCCATCCGCGGAATTCTTCAATCTACTGTGCTATAGTATCTTCAGCTTCGCTCCGGACAGGCCAGCAATAGTGGTCTCGGCACGTCGGCTTGTGTTAGGTTATGTTTGGTTTGGTTAGGTTCGGTCAGTTTATGCTGTGGTATCTACAGCTTTTGTGCTATTCACGGCGATGCGGTAGTTTCTGCGCTCTGCTGTGCTCTAGTATATTCTGCTTATCTCTGGAGAGGCCAGCAATAGTGGACTCGGCGCGATAGATTTAGTTAAACTACGTTTGCATGTGACAAGTTTGGGTATGTTGAGACAGAACAGCTTAGACTTTCGTGCCAGTCACAGCCATTCGGTGCATTTATGCGCCCTATTGCCTCCCAACATGTTCTGCTTGGCTCTGGAGTGGCCAGTAATATTGGACCCGGCACGTTAGGTTAAATTATGTTACATTTCGTTAGGGTGGGTTAGAAAGGCTTGGTTAGTGTTTCTTTGACTTCTGCGCTTTACCCTGCTATCCGGCGGATTCTTGCGCTCTACACTGCTCTACTATACACAGCTCGGATGAGGAGAGGTGAGCAATAGTGGTCGGAGCACGTTATTTTGCGTTCGGCTATGTTTGGTCAGGCCAGGTTGTGCTAAGTTTGGTTACTATAGCTTTGACTTACGCGTTATAAACTGTTTTTCGTTGGATTTCTGTGGTCTGTTGCGCCCCACAGTATACTGATTGGCTCTGTAGATCCATGCAGCAGTAGCCGCGTCACGTTATGTTCAGTTATGCTGCTTTCGTTTAGGTCGGGTTATGCCTGGTTCGGATAGCATATCCACGGCCTCATTGCTATTCTCTGCAATGCGGTGGTGTCTGCGCTCTACTGTGCTCTATTACATTGCGCTTGTCTCTGTGAAGGCCAGCAATAGCGGTATGGCCATGTTAGGATGGGCTATGCTTCGTATGGATGTGTTACGTTTGGCTAGGTGAGGATAGGCTACATTGACCTCTGCGACCTTCACTGCTCTTCGGTGGATTTCTGCGCTCTAATGTGCTCTAATTTTGTCTACCAGGATCTGCGGAGGCTAGCAATGGCGGTCTCGTCTAGTTATGTTTACATAGACTACGTTTGGAAAGGTGAGGCAGTGTCAGGTTGTGTCAGGTATTTCTGACGTTTGTGCTATACACTGCAGTGAGGTGGATTTCTGCGCTCCTCTGTGCTCTAGTACATTCTGCTTGGCCCTGCGGAGGCCAGAAATAACGGTCTCATCGTGTTAGGTTGGTATGGTCTCCGTTTGGATGTGTTTCGTTTGGCAAGGTTAGAATTGTCTACATTGACTATTGTGCTGTACACTGCTATTCGGTTCATGTCTGCGCTCTAGTTCGCTCTTGTATGCTCTGCTTGTCCCTGGGCAGGCCAGCAATATTGATCTAGTCACGTTACGTTTGGTTACACTACGTTTGGAAAGGATAGGTTAGGTCAAGTTAGGTCATGGAACGTGTGACTTTTGAGCTGTACACTGCAGTGCGGTGGATTTCTGCGCTCAACATTTTTCAACTATACCCTGGCCAACTCTGGCGATGCCAGCAACAGTGGTTGGGGCACGTTACTTTCAATTAGGTTTTGCTTGGTTAGGTTAGGCTGGGCTAAGATTGGATGGCACAGTTATGACTTTCGTGCCGTACATTGGTATTCGGCGGAATTCTGTGATCCACTGTGCTCTACGTTATTCTGCTTGCCTCTGGGGATGCCTGCAGAGGTGGTCGCGGCACGTTATGTTCAGTTATGCTCCGTTCGGTTAGGTTATGTTAGGTCAGGTTACTTCAGGATATCTTCGACCTTTCGCTATTCACTGATATGCGGTGTACTTGTTCGCACTACTCCGTTCTAGTTCACTCCGCATGTCTCTATGCAGGTCAGCAATAGCGGCCTGCTCATGATAGATTGAGTTATGTATGGATATGCTACATTTGGCTTGGTTAGGATACGCTACTTCGTCTTTTGTGCTTTACGCTGCTGTTCCGTGCATTACTGCGCCCAACTGCCCTCCTGTATGCTATGCTTGGCTCTGGGGTTGCCAGTAATAGTGGTATCTGCACGTTGGGTTGAGTTATGCTACGTTTGGTTAGGTGAGGTTTGGCCAGGTTATGCTGGGATACCTTAGACTTTTGTAACATGCACTGATCTCGGTAGATTTCTGCGCTCTACGTTGCACTACCATGATCTGCTCGACGCAGTGGAGGCGAGCAATAGCGGTCGCGGCAGGTTAGTTTGTGTCAGGTTACGTTTGGTTAGGTCAGGTTAGGTTATGTTTGGTTATGATAGCTTTGACTTTCGCGCTACACACTGCTATTCGGTGTATTTCTGTGATCTACTGTGCTCTACTACATTCTGCTTTGCTCCGGGGAGGCCAGGAGGAGTGGTTGCTGCACGTCATGTTGGGTTAAGCTACGCTTGTTTAGGTTAGGTTAGGTCATTCTCGGTCGGGTTATCTTTGACTTTCGTGATAAACACTGCTGTTCGGAGGATTTCTGCACTCGACTGTGCTCTACTGTATTCTGCTTGGTTCTGGGGAGGCCGGCAATAGTCGCCGCGCGTTATGATGGTTTAGGCTACGAGTGTTTTGGTTAGGATAGGACAAGTTATTACAGAATATGTTTGACGTTTGTGCTTTGCACCACAGTGTGGTAGATTTCTGTGCTCTGCTGCGCTCTAATGTTTTTTTCTTGGTTCTGGGGAGGCCAGCGACAGTGGCCGCGGCACGTTACGCTGACGTAGGCTACGTATGGCTAGATTACGTTAGCTTGGGTTCTGTCTGGATACAGATGACTTTTACAATATACTCAGCGATTCCATGGAATCCTGCGCCCTCGTTCTGCTCTACTCTAGGGAGGCCAACAATAGTGGTCGCGGTACGTTAGGTTGATTTGTGCTACGTTCGGGTGTGTCACGTTTGGTGAGGTTAGGACAGGATTGTACAGACTTTTGTGCTATACACTGCTGTCCGCGAATTTCTGCGATCTACTGTCCGCCAATGGGCTCGGCGTTGCTCTGTGGCGGCCAGTAGTAGCGGTCTTGGCACGTTAGTTTGTGTTAGGTTACGTCTGAAAGTGTTACGTTTGGCTGGCTTAGAATAGGCCGCTTCGTTTTTCGTGCTATGCAATGCTTTTCGGTGGATTTCCGTAATCTACAGTGCTCTACTCCATGCTACTTGGCTCCGGGGATGCCACCTGTAGTGTTCTTGCCATGTTAGGTTGAGTTATACTACGTTCGGGTACGTTACGTTTTGCTAGGTTAGGATAGCCTACTCTGACCTTCGTGATATACACTGCTTTTCCGTGTATTTTTGTGATCTACAGTGCTCTCCTATATTCTACGTCGCACTGTGGAGGTCAGCAGTAGTCGCCGCGGCAGGTTACGTTGAGCCATGCCACGTTTGGTTAGGTTAGGTTAACTCAGGTTAGGTTAAGTTATTTTCGTCTCCTGTGCTACACACCGCTTTTAGGAGCATATCCGCGGCCTACATTGCTCCACTCTACTCCGCTCGACTATGGGGAGGCGGCAGTGGTTGTCGTGACACGTTAGTTTGAGATAGATTTCGTTTGGTTGGGTTAGGTTAGGTTACTTTCGTTTAGGATAACTCTGACTTTCGTCCATTACTTTCGTTCGCTTATGTCATGTTTGGTCAGGTCAGGATAGAGTATAATAGACTTTTGAGCTATACACTGCTATTCGGTGGATTTTTGCTGTCCACAGTGCTATAATATTTCCTGCTTTGCTCTGGGGTTGCCAGTAATAGTGGCCTCGGCATGTTATGTTGGATTACGTTACGTTTGGTTATGTTACGTTTGTCTAGGTTGGGTTGGCAACTGCGCCATTTTGTGCTTTTCAGTGCTGCTCGGTTGATTTCTGCGTCCTAATTTGCTCAAGTATGCTCTGCTTGGCTCTGGCGAGGCCAAAAATAGCGGTCTCTGCACTGTATATGTAGTTGAGCCACGATTGGTTAGGTTAGGTTAGGTTAGGTAGGGTAAGGGTATCTTCCACTTTTGTGCCATACAATGATAATCGGTGGACATATGCGATCTACGTTACTCTACTATAATCTGCTCGACTCAGGGTAGGCGGGCAATAATGGTGGCTGCACGCTTTGTTGTGTTACGCTGACTTTGGTTAGGTCAGGTTAGGTGATATTAGGTCCGGATGTCGTCGATATTTATGCTATTCGCAGCATTGCGGTGAATTTCTGCGCCCTTCTGTGCTCTAGTGTACTCTGCTTGGACCTGGGGAGACCAGATATAGTGTTCTCGGCGAAATAGTTTCTGTTATGCTGCATTTGGTTAAGTTACATTTGGTGAGGTTAGGATGCGACACTTGCGAATTCTGTGCTACACACTGCTACCCTCCGATTTCTGGGTTGTACTCCATTCTAATATTTTCTGCTTGGCATAGCGGTGGCTAGTAATAGTGGTCTCGGCACGTTAGATTGTGATAGCTACGTTTCGTTTGGGTAGATAGGGAAGGTTTGGTTAGGGTTTCTTTGACTTTCGTGCTATATACCGTTATTCGGTAGATTTCTGTTATCTTCAGTGCACTACCGTATTCTGCATTGCTCGGGGATGCCGGCAGCAGTGGGTGCGGCACGTCATGTTGGGTTATGCTACGTTTGGTTAGGTTAGGTTACGCCAGATTAAGTTAGGATATCCTCGCCTTTCGTGCTATGCACTGATTTTTAGTGTATTTCTGCGCTCTACTTTGCTCTACTATACTCTGCTCGACTCTGGGCAGACCAGCAGCTGTAGTTGCGGCACGTTATGTTGAGTTATGCTACGTTAGGTCAGGCTAACTTGGCCCTGGTTATGCTTGGATATCTACGGCTTCTGTGCTATTTACTAAAATACGTTGTATTTCTGAGCACTACTGCGCGCTAGTACATGCTGAATGACTCTGTAGAGGCCAGCAATGGCGGTCTCGTCATATTAGGTTGAGTGATGTTACGTTCGAATGCATTACGTTCGGCTAAGTTATGTTAGGCTACTTTGACTTTTGTGCGATGCACTGCTATTCGTAGGATTTCTGAGCTCTAATTTGTTCTAATATGCTCTACTTGGTCTCGGCACGTTTGATTGAGATATGCAACGTTTCATTGGGATAGGTTGGGAAGGTTTGGTTAGGATTTGTTCGACTTTTGTGCTGTACGCTGCTATTCGATGAATTTCCGTGATCTGCTGTGCTGTACTATATTCTGCTTGGCTCTGTGGATACCAGCAGCAGTGTCCGCGGCACGTCATGTTGAGTTATGCTGCGTATGGTTAGGTTAGGTTATCTCTGACTCTTGTGCTGTGCACTGGTATTTGGTGGGATCCTGCTCTCGACATTGCTCTCCTATACTCTGTTCGACTCTGGGGTGGCGTGGAATAGTGGCCCTGTCACGTTAGTTTGTTTTATGTTATGATTGGTTAGGTTACGTTAGGACTGTATAAGTTAGTATATCTTCGACATTTGTGCTATAAACTGCATTGCGGTGGATTTCTGTGCACTACAGTGCCCTAGTTCATTCTGCTTGTATCTGTGGAGGCCTGCAATAGCTGTCTCGCCATGTTAGGTTGGGTTAACTTACGTTCGGATGTGTTACGTTTGGCTAGGTTAGGATAGTCTGCGTTGACTTTTGTGATATTCACTGCCATTCGGTGCATTTCTGCGTTCTAATGCGCTCTTGTATACTCCGCCTGGCTATGGGGAGGCCAGGAGCAGTGGTGGCGGCACGTTATTTTGAGTTATGCTCCGTTTGGTTTGGTTAGCTTAAGTCAGGTCAGGTCATGGTATCTTCGACTTATGTGCTGTACACAGCAATGCGGCTGACTTCTGCGCTATACTGTGTTCTAGTAAATTCTGCTTGGCTCTCGGGAGGCCAGCAATGGTGATCGCTGTCGCTGCGTTGAGTTAGCTTACGTTGGTTTGTGCTACGATTGGTTATGTTGGTATAGGACTGCTTTGTCTTTTGTACCATACACAGAAATACGACGGGATTCTGAGCTCTAGTCTGCTCTAGTGTATTCTGCTTGGCTCTGGGGAGGCCGGCAATTGTAGTCTCGGGGCCGTTTATTAATGTTACGTATGTCTATGTTAAGTTTGGTTAGGTTAGGATACGGTAGCCTTGACTTTTGTGCTGTTCTATGCTATTCGGTGGATTTCTGCCTCTACGGTGCTCTAATATATTCAACGTGTCTATGGGGAGGCCAGCAGTGGCTGTCCTGGCAGGTTAGGCTGGGTTATGCTGAGTTCGGTTTTGTTGGGTTAGGAGAGGATAGGCTAGCATATTTTCGACTTTGTGCTATTGACTGCAATGCGGTGGATTTCTGCGCACCACTGTGCTCTAGTACATTCTGCTTGTCCCTGTGAAATCCGGCAATTGTGTTTGGTTAGGTTACGTTAGGATACGTTACGTTTACCTAGGGTGGACAGGCTACTTTTGCTTTCGTGCTATGCACTCCTGTTCGGTGTATTTCGGCTCTCTAACGTGCTCCAATATGCCCTGCTTGCTCAAGGTGGCCAGTAATATAGGTCTCGGTACGTTAGGCTGGGTAAAGTCACGTTCCGTTAGGTTAGGATACGAAGGTTCTGTTAGAACTTTTATGACTTTTGCGTTACTTGATCAGGAGAGGTAAATTTTGGACAGGATAGCACTGACTTTCGTACTATACACTATTGTGTGCTGCATTCCTGTGATCTTATGTGCTCTACTATATTGTGCATGGCTTTGGAGACGCTTACAGCAGTGGTCGCCGCACTTTACCTTGAGTCATGCTATGTTCCGTTAGGTTAGGTTAGGTCAGTTTAGGATAGGGTATCTTCGACTTTTGTGCTAGTAACTTCAATGCGGTGGATTTCTGAGAACTACTGTGTCCTGGTACACTCTGCTTGTCTCTGCGGGCGCCAGCAATAATGTTATCGTCATGTTTGGTTTAGCCAGGCTACGTTAGGATATGCTTCGTTTGGGTAGGTTCGGATGTTCTATCTAGACCTTTGTGTTATACACTGCTATTCGGTGGACTTCAGCGCTCTAATGCGTTCTAATCTGCTCTTCTTGGCTCTTGGGTGGCCAATAATTGTGTTCTCCGTACGTTAGGTTGTGTTAGGCCACGCTTGGGTGGGTTACGCCTGGTGAAGTTAGGATAGTGTAGTTCAGATTTTTGTCGTATCCACTGCTATCCGCGGATTTCTGAGCACTACTGTTTTCTAATATTTTCTGCTTGGCGCTGGGGAGGCCAGTAATAGTGGCCTCGGCAGGTCAGGTCGTGTTATGTTAAGTTTCGATCGGTTAGGTTAAGGAGGTTCAGAAATTGTTTCTTTGACTTTCGTGCTATACTCTGCTATTCGGTGGATTTCTGCGCTCTACATTGCTCTACAACGTTCGGCTTGGCTCTGGGTAGCCAGCAGCTGTTGTCACGGCACGTTGTGTTGAACTGTGCTACGTTCGGTTAGGTTAGGTTAAGACAGGCTACGTTAGGGTACATGCTGCCTTTGTGCTATACATAGGAATACGGTGGATTTCTGCGCTCTGCCGTGCCGTAGTATATTCTGCTTGGCGTTGGGGATGCCAGCAGAAGTAGTCTTGGCACGTTAGGTTGTGTTAGGCTACCTTTGGTTGCCTTACGCTTTGTGAGGTGACGAAAAGGTATTTTGGGATTTTGTGGTATACACTGCTATACGCGGATACCTGCCCTCTACTGTGCTCTAACATTGTCTGCCTGGCCCTGGCGCGGCCTGCAATATTGGCCTCGGCATGTTGGGTTGAATTATGTTACATTTGGTTAGGTCAGGCATTGGCAAGCTCGGTCACGTTTTCTTTGACTACCGTGCTATGCGCTGCTGTTCGGAGGATTCCTGCGCTCGACTCTGCCCTACTATATTCTGTACGTCCCACCACCGTAGTGGTCGCGGCACGTTGGGTTTACCTATGTTATGTTTAGCCTGGTTAGGTTAGGCTAAGTTTAATCATGATAGCTCTGTCTCTTGTGCTATACTCTGTTACTCGGTGGATACCTGTGATATACGCTTCTTTACTATATTCTGCTCGGCCATATGGAGGCCAGGAGCAGTGGTCGCATCACTTAAGATTCAGTTATGCTACGTTTGGTTCGGTTAAGTTAGGTCAGGTTTCGATAGGATACCTACGACTCTTGTACTGTTCACGGCAATACGGTGGATTTCTGCGCTCTACTGTTCCCTACCACGTTCTGCTTGTCTTTGTGGTGGCCAGCAATAGTGGTGTCGTCATGTTAGTTTTGTTTATGTTACGTCTGGGTTTGTTATGTTTGGTGCGGTTAGGGTATGATTATCCAAACCTTTGTGACATACACTGCTACCCGCGGAATCCCGCGCTCTGCTGTATTCTAATATTTTTTGTTTGGCTCTTGGGAGGACAGCAATTGTGTCTCGGCGCGTTAGACTGTGTGACGATACCTTTCGTTAGGACAGGTTAGGAAGGTCAGGTCATGATTCCTATGTCTTTTGCGGAATGCACTGCTATTCGGTGGATCTATGCGTTCAGCATTGCCCTACTGTACTCTGCTCTACTCTGGGAAGGCGAGCAATAGTGGTAGTGGTACGTTAGATTGAGTTATGTTTCGTTTGGTTAGGAGAGGTAGTGCCCAGTTTGGTTGGGATGGCTTTGAATTTCGTGCTGTACACTGCTGCACGGCGGATACCTGTGACACGTTCTGCTCTACTACATTCTGCGTGGCTATGGGGAGGCCAGGAGCAACGGTAGCGCCACGTTATGTTGAGAGAAGCAGCCTTTGGTTAGTTCAATTTGGGTCAGGTTATGCCAGGATATCCACGGCTTTTGCGCTATTCACTACAATGCGGCGGATTTCTGCGCTATACATTACTCTAAAGTACTCTACTGGGATCTGGGGATGCGTGCAATAGTGGTCGTGGCACTAGGGAATTAGTTATATTGCGTTTGGTCTGGTTTGGTAAGGCTAAGTTCGGTTAGGATAACTCTGCTTCTCGTTCTGTACTCTGTTACTCGGTGGATTTCTGCGATCTACTGTGCCTTACTGTAATCTACTTGGCTGCGGGTATGCTAGCAGCAGTGGTCACTGCACGTTGTGATGAGGTATGCTACGTATGGGTAGGTTAGGTTAGGCCAGGTTAGGTAAGGATATCCTCCACCACTTATCTATACACTGCTATGCGGTGCATGCCTGCGCTCTACGTTGCTCTGATATACACAGCCCGGCGCAGGAGATTCGAGCAATAACGGTCGCGTTACTTCGGGTTGAGTTAGGTCACGTTTGGTTAGGTTAGGTTTTTGTCATGTTTGGCTAGGACAGCTCTGACTTTCGTGCTGTACACAGCCACTCGGTGGAATTCTACGCTCTGCTATGCAGTTGTACACTCTGCTTGTCTCTGTGGTGGCCAGCAATGGTGGCCTCGTCATGTTAGGTGGAGATAGGATTAGTATAGTTACGCTGTTTGGCTAGGTTAGGATATGCTGATTAGGCTTTTGTGCAATTCACTGCTATAAGGTGGATTTCTGCCTTCTATTGAGCTCTAATATTTTCTGCTTGGCCCAGGGGAGGCCAGAAATATTGGTTATATTGGTCTCAGCTGGTCATTTTGTGTTACACTATGTTTGGGTATGTTAGGTTAGGCCAGGTTAGATTAGGGTATCTTTCAACATTGTTCTGTGCACCGCAATGGTGTGGATTCCTGCGCTGTACTGTGCACTAGCATATCCTGCTTGACCTTGGGAAGTCCAGAAATTGCGGTCGCGGTACGTTATGTTCAGATAGGTAGCGTTTGTTTATGTAACGAATTGCCATTTTGCTTGACCTTGGGAAGTCCAGAAATTGCGGTCGCGGTACGTTATGTTCAGATAGGTAGCGTTTGTTTTTGTAACGAATTGCCATTTTGGGATAGGATACCTTTGACCTTTGCGCTGTCCACAGCAATGCGGCGGATACATGGGCTGTACTGTGCTGCAGTATTTCCTGCTTGGATCTTGGGGTACCAGCAATATTCGTCTCGGCACGTTAGGTCGAGTTATGTTACGTTTGATTGGATTAGGTTTGGTTAACCTCGGTAAGGTTATCTCCTTCTTTCGTGCTATACACTTCTATTCGGAGTACTTCTGCGCTCTACTCTGCTCTACTGTATTCTGCTTGGCCCTGAGAATACCAGGAATATTTGTCTTGGCACGTTAGGTTGAGTTAGGTTACGTCTCGTTTTGTTGGGTTAAGTTAATTTCGGTAAGGGTAGCTCTGAATTTCGTGCTATACGCTGGTTTGAGGTGGATTTCTGTACTCGACAGTGCTCCACTATATTCCGCTGGACCCTGGGCAGGCCGGAAATAGTGAACGCGGCACTTATGTTCAGTTTGGCTACGGTAGGCTAGGTTATGTTTGCATGCGTAAGGTTCGGGCAGCTATGACTATTGGCATGTACACGGCGAATCCATTGATTTCGACGCTCTACTGTCCTCTAATATATCCTGCTCGACTCTTGTGAGGCCAGCAATAGTGGACTCGTCATGTTAGGGTAAGTTAAATCACGTTTGGACATGTTACGTTTGTCTAGGTTAGGAGAGGCTACTTCGGCTCTTGTGCTTCACACAGCTATTCGGTGTATACCTGTGATCTACTGTGCTCTAGTGAATTCTGCTGGCTCAGTGGAGGCCGGAAGCAGTGGTCGCTACACGTTACGTTGTGCTATGCTGCGTTCGGTTAGTTTGGGTTAGGCCAGGTTGGGTTAGTGTATCTTCGACTTTTGTGCCATAAACTGCTATGCGGTGCATTTCCGCGCCCTGCGTTGCTCTACTATACTCCGCTCAGCTAAGGGGAGGTGAGCAATAGTGTCCGTGGCACGTCTGGTTGGTTTAGGTTACGCTTGGTTAGGTTTGGTCATGCTAAGTTTGGTCAGGATAGCATCGGCTCTCATGCTATACTCCGTTTTTCGGTTGACATGTATGATCTACTGTGCTCTACTACATTTTGCTTTACTCTGCGTTGCTCGAGGGGGGGGGGGCAGTAGCAGGGGCCGCGGCACGTCAGGTTGCGTTATGCTCCGTTCGGTTAGGTTAGATTAGGTCGGGATATGTTAGGATATCTACGGCTTGTGCGCTCTTCACGGCAATGCGGTGGGTTTCGTCACTCCACTGCGTCCTAATATGCTCTGCTTGGCCATAGGGATGCCAGCAATATTGGTCTCGTCACGTCATGTTCAGTTACACCCTGTTTGGATAGGTTAGGTGAATTCAGGTTAGGTCTGAGTGTGTTAGACTTTTGTGCTATGCACTGCAATGCGTCGGATTTCTGCGCCCTGCTGTGCTCTAGTGTATGCTGCTTGCGCCCGGAGAGGCCAGCAATAATTGTCTCGGCACGTTAGGTTGAGTTATACTACGTTTAGATGTGCTACGTTTGGTGAGATTGGGATACGATAGTCTATACTTTTGTGCTATACACTGCTATCTGCAAATTTCTGCGCTCTACTGTGCTCTAATGCGCTCTGCTGGCTCTGCCGTGGCCAGCAATTGTGGTCACGGCACGTTAGTTTGAGTTAGTTTACGTATCGTTGGGTGAGGTTAGGAAGGTTTGGCTAGGGTTTCCTTGCTTTTTTGCTATACACTGCTATTCGGTGCATTTCCGCGCTCTACGTTGCTCCACTATACTGCGCTCGACTATGGGGAGACGAGCAGTGGGGTTTGTGGCAAGATAGTTTGAGTTAGATTGCGTTTGGTTTGATTAGGTTAGCAAACATCGGTTGGGATAGCTCTGACTATCGTACTATATTCTATTATGTGTTGGATTCCTGTGATATAATGTGCTCTAGTATACTGTGCTTGTCTTTGGGGGCCTGCAGCAATGGTCGTGGCACGTTATGTTGAGTCATGCTACGTTCCATTAGGATATATAAGACCAGGATACGTTAGGATATCTTCGTCTTTTGTGATGTATACTGCTATCCGCGAATTTCTGCGCCCTACTGTGTTCTAATATTTCCTGCATGGATCTGGGCTGGCCAGCAATGGCCGCCTCGGCACGTTAGTTTGTGTTAGGTTACGTTTGATTACGTTCGGCATTGGTTTAGCTCGGTCAGGTTAACTTAGGTCTTCCTGCTGTACACTGCTATTCGGAAGAATTCTGTGATCTACTGTGCTGTTCTATATTGCGATGAGCCTTGGGAATGTCTGCAATATTGGTCTCGGCACATTATGTTGAGTTGTGCGTATATTGGTTAGGTTAGATTTGGTCAGGTAGGATTCGGCTATCTTCGACTCTTTCGCTACACGCTGAAATGAGGAGTATTTCTGCGCCCAGCTGTGCTCTAGTATGTTCTGCATGCCTCTGTGGGCAACAGCAGTAGTGGTCTCGGCACGTTTGGTTGAGATAGTTTAGGCATTCCTAGGTATGGTTGGAATAATATAGGTCAGAATATTTTCGACTTTTGCGCTTTTCACTGCAGTGCGGTGGAATTCTGCGTTCTACTGTGCTGTAGTACATTCTGCTTAACCCTGTGGTGGCCAGAAATTGCTGTATCGTCATGTCAGGATGGGTTTGGTTACGTTTGTATATGTTGCGTTTGGCTATGTCAGGACCTGCTACTCCTACCTTTGTGCTTTACACTTCCATTCGGCGGATTTCTGAGTTCTAGTGCACTCTAATATGCTCTGAATGGCTCTGCGGCGTCAAGTAATAGTGGTATCGGCGCGTTAGACTGAGTTAGGCAACGTTTCGTTAGGTTAGGTTCGGGTAGGATTTCTTGGACTCTTGTGCTATACCCTACTATTCGGAGGATCTCTGGTTTCTACTGTGCTCTAACGTTTTCTGCTTGTCCCTTATTGTGCCTGCAATTACGTTCTCGTCACATTACGTTGTGTTGCATAACGTTTGGTTTGGTAAGGATACGTGAGTTTAGGTCAGGTTATGTTTGACGTTTGCGGAATACACTGAAATGCGGTGGACTTCTGCGCTCTAGTGTCATCTACTATGTTCCGCTTGGCTCTGGAGAGCGCTGCAATTGCGGTCTCGGCACGTTGTGTTGTGTGGGGCTATGATTGGTAAGGTTAGGTCATGTCAGGTATAATTTCGTTATCTTTGACTTTTTCGTCATGCACTGCAATGCGGTGTATCCTGCGCACTACCGTGCTCTAGTACATTCCGCTTGCCCCTGTGGAGGCCGGCAAAAGTGGCCTCGTCATGATAGGTTGCGCTATGTTACATTTGGATGTGTTACGTTTGGTTACATTAGGACAGGCTACTTTGACTTTTGTGCTATACACTGCGATTCGGATGACTTCTGCGCTCTAATGTGTTCTAATATGCTCTGATTGGCACTGTCGTGGCAAGTAATAGTGTTCTCGACTTGTTAATTTGAGTTGGGTATCGTATCGTGGTGTTTTGTTAGGAAGGTTTGGTTGTGGATTCTCTGGTTTTTGCGCTATTCACTGCTATTCGGTGCATTTCGGCGCTCTACATTGCACTTCTACACTACGGTCGACCCTTGGGAGCGAGCAGTGGTGGACGCGGCAAGTCAGTATTTCTCAGATCACGTTTGGTTTGATTAGGATTCGTTGAATTTGGTCGCTGTAGCTTTGACTTTCGCACAGTATAATAACATACGGTGGATTCCGGTATTCAACTGTGCTCTGCTATATTGTGCTTGGCGTTGGGGCGCCTCTAGCTGTAGTCGCGGCACGTTAGGTTGAGTAATGCTATGTTCCGTTAGGTTAGGTTAGATTCGGTTAGGTTGAGATATCTCCGACTTTGCGCTATTCACTGTAATGCGGTGGAATTCTGCGCTCTACTGTGCCCTAGTACATTCTCCTTGTCTCTGTGGAGTCCGGCAATAGTGATCTTCTCGTGTTAGCTTGAATTACGTTTCGCTCGGACATGTTACGTTTTGCTAGGTTATGATAGGCTACCTCAGCTCTTGTGTAATTCGCCGCTGACGTGTGCATTTCTGCCCTCTATTGTACTCAAATATGCTCTGATTTGCACTGGACAGGCCAGCAGTATTAGCCCCGTCACGATAAGTTGCGTTACACTACGTTTGGTTAGGTTAGCTTAGGTCGGGTTAGGCTGTGGTATCTTCGACTTATGTGCTATACACTTCAATGCGGTGGAATTCTGCTCCTTGCTGTGCTCTAGTACATTCTGCTTGTCTCTGTGGATGCCAGCAATGGTGTTCTCGCCATGTTAGTTTGAGTTAGGCTACGTTTGGTTGTGCTGTTTTGCTAGGTTAGGATATGCTACACTGACTTTTGTGTTGCACACTGCTATGCGGTGGATTTCTGCCCTCTATTGTTCTGTAATATGCTCTGCTTGGCCCTTGGGAGGCCAGAAATATAGGTCTCCTTCCGTTACGTTCTGTTACACATCGTCTGGATAGGTTAGGCTAGGTCACGTTTGGATAGTGCATATTTAACGTTTGTGCTGTGCACTGAAATGTGGTGGATTTCTGCATTGTACGGTGCTCTAACATATCCTGCTTGCCTTTAGGAAGGCCAGGAATAGAGGTCGCGAGATGTTACGTTCAGCTACGTAACGTTTGGTTATGTTACGGTTGGTCATGTTGGGATACGATATCTTCGACTTTTGTGCTGTACACTGCAATGCGACGGGTAATTGCGCCCTTCTGTGCTCCAGTATTTTCAACTTCGGTCTTGGGAGACCAGCAATAGTTGTCTCGGCACGTTAGGTCGGGTTATGTTATGCTTGGCTAGGTTAGGTTTGGCTAACCTCAGTCGGGCTATCTCTGACTTTCGTGCTATACACTTCTATTCGGAGTATTCCTGCGCTCCACTCAGCTCTACTATATTCTGCGTGGCCCAGAGAATGCCAGCAATATTGGTCTTGGCAAGTTAGGTTGAGTTAGGTTACGTCTCGATATGTTAGGTTCGGCTAATTTCGGTAAGGATTGCCTTTTCTTTCGTGCTGTACACAGTTTTCGGTGGGTTTCTGCGCTTGACATTGCTTCACTATATTCTGCTCGGCCCTAGTGCGCCAGTAATAGTGGTCGCGGCACTTATGTTAAGTTAGGCTGCGGTTGGTTGGGTTACGTCAACGTGGGTTAGATTCGGACAGCTGTTGACATGTACACAGCGAATCCATGGATATCGACGTTCTACTATCCTCTAATATTTCCTGCTCGACTCCGCTGAGGCTAGCAATACAGACCGCGGCACGTTACGTTGAGTTACGTTACGTTTGGTTATGCTACGTTTGGATAAATTAGAATACGGTAGCTACGATTTTTCTGCTGTACACTGCTGTACGGAGGACTTCTGCGCTCTGGTGTACCCTAGTATGTACTGCTTGGCTTTGGTGAGCGCAGCAATAGTGGTCTCGGCACGTTGTGCTGAGTTGGGATACGGTTGCTTATGTTAGGTTGTATCGGGCATAATTTCGTTACATTTGACCTCTCTGTTTTACGCTGCATTGCGGTGTATCCTGCGCACAACCGTGCTCTAGTACATTCTGCTTGCCCCTGTAGAGGCCAGCAACAGTGGTCTCGTCATGACAGGTTGTGCTATGCTACGTTTGGATCTGTTACGTTTGGCTAGGTTAGGACAGGTTACATTGCCTTTTGTGCTGTACACTGCAGCTCGGATGATTTCCGCGCTATATTGTGCTCTAATATTTCTGATTGGCACTGCGATGGCCAGTAATAGTGTTCTCGGCGCGTTAAATTGAGTTAGGTAACGTATCGTTGGTTTGGGTTAGGAAGGTTTGGTTACGATTTCTCTGGCTTTTGCGGTATACGCTGCTATTCGCTGCATTTCGGCACTATATACTGCACCACTATACTCTGCTCGATGCTCAGAATGCGAGCAATGGTGGTCGTTGCACGTTATGTTGTGTTAGGTTGCGTTTGGCTAGGTTTGGTTAGCTTAAGTTTGGTTAGCGTGGATTTGACTTTCGTGCATTAGAATGCTTTCCTGTAGATTCCTGTTATCTTCATCGCTGTACTATATTCTGCTTGGCTCCGAGAATTCCAGCAGCAGCGGTCGCGGCACGTCGTACTGAGTTATGCTACGTTTGGTTTGGTTAGGTGAGGTGAGGTTGGGTTGGAATATCTTCGAGTTTTGAGCTATATACAGCTATTCGCTCGATTTCAGCGCTCTACAGTGTTCTAATATTCTCTGCTTGGCTCTGGCGGGGCCAGCAATAGTGGTCGCGGCACATTACGATGAGTTAGACTACGATTGGTTAAGTTAAGTTGGGGCACGTTTGGTTAGGGTACCTTTGTCTTTTGTGATATACACTGCAATGCGGTGGATTTCGGTGCTCTTCCGTGCTCTAGCATATTCTGCTTGGCTTTGCGGAGGCCAGCAGTGGTGGTCTCGGCAGGCTTAGTTGAGTTAGGTAACGCTTGGTTTGGTTAGGTTATGATACATTTGGCTAGGATGGCTTTGACGTTTGTGCAATAAACTACGATTCTACGAATTTCCGCCCGCTACTCTCCCCTGTTTCGCTTTGCTTGGCTGCGTGAAGGACAGAAATAGTGGTCTGGCCATGTTTTGTTGTGCTATGTTACGTTGGGCTCTCATACGATTGGTTAGATAACAAGAGGGTAGCTTTGACTTTTGTGCTGCACACGGCTATTCGGCGGATTCCTGCGCTGTACTGTGCTCTAATATGCTCTGCTTGTCTCTGGGGATACCAGAAAGTGTATTCTCGGCACACTACGTTTAGTTATGTTACGTTGCGTTAGGTTGGGCTTGGATAGGTTAAGTTAGGATATGTTTGACATTTGGCAATAAACTGTATTGCGGTGGCTTAATGCGTGCTGCTTTGCTCTAGTATATTCTGCTTGGCTCTGGAGAGACAAGCGACAGTGGTCTCGGCACGTTAGTTATAGCTAGGCTACTTTCGGCTACGTTACGCTGGGTTATTTTAGGATGGGGTACCTTCGACTTCTGCGCTATGCGCTTCTGTTCCATGGATTTCTGCGCTTTGCCCTTCTCTAATGTGTACTGCCTTGCTCTGAGCAGTGGAGCGACAGAGGTTTCGGCACGTTAGGAAGAGTGCGTTACGTTTGGTTATGTTAGGAAGGGGTAGCTTCCACATATGTGATGTACACTGCTGCTCGTTGGATTTCTGATATCTACTGTGCTCTAGTATGTTCTGTATGGCACTGGAAAGGCCAGAAATAATTGTATGGGCTCATTAAGTTTAGTGAGTCCACGTTCGGCTGGGTTAGGCTATGTCACGTTAGGTTAGGATATAATTGGCTCCTGTGGTATACGCTGCTATTTTGCGGCCCCTGCGCTCTACTGTGCTCTAGTATACTCTGCTTGGCTCTGGGGTTTCCAGCAATAATGGTCTCGGCATGTCAGTTTAAGTTAGGTTACGTTCGTTTATATCACGTTTGGACTGGTTAGGATAGCGTAGCTCCCACTTTTGTGCTGTACACTGCTATTCGGTGTATTTATACGCTCTACATTTCTCTACTATACTCTGCCCGACTCTGGGGAGGCCAGCAATAGTGGCCCCGGCAAGTTAGTTTGGTATAGGCTGCGTTTGTTAATGTAACGGTTGACTAGGGTACGAGAGGATAGCTTTGTCTTTTGTACTCTACGCTGCTATTCTGTGAATTTGTGCGCTCTTATATGCTCTGATGCTCTCAGCTTGTCTCTGCGGAAGCCAACGATAGTGGTCTCTGCACGTTAGTTTGTGTCATATTACGTTTGGATACGCTTGGTTAGGTTTGGTCATGTAAGGATGGCACCGACTTTTCTGCCTATACACTGCCATACGATGGACTCCTGCGCTCTACTCTCCTCTATCATGCTCTGCGTGGCGATGGGGATACCAGCAACGTTGGTCTGGGCACGTTAGGTGCGACTAGCATACGCTTGGTTATGATACGTTTTGTTAGGTTAAGAGACGACAACTTTGACTTCTGTGCCGTACACTGGTATTCGGTGGATTCCTTCGCCCTGCATTGCTCTACCGCACAGCCCTCGTCACAGAGGAGGCCAGCAAGGGTGGTCGTTAAACGACAGGATGTGTTAGGTAACGTTTGGTTTGGTTAGGTTAGGCTAGTATTGGAGATGGTGGCATTGCCTTTTGTGACATACGCTGCTATTCGGTGAATCTCCGCGCACTGCTGCGCTCTATTATGCTCTGCTTGGCCCTGAGGAGGTCTGCAATAGTGGTCTACGCACGTTAGGTTTGTTTCTGTTGCTCTTGGATGTGTCACTGTTGGTTATTTTCGGATAGGATAACCCTGACTTTTGCGCTAGACACTGCTATTCGCAGGATTTTTGCGCTCCTCATTGCGCTGCTATACTCTGCTCTACTGTGGGGAGGCCAGTGATAGTGGCATCGTCACTATAGCTTTTGTTGAGTTACGTTTGGTTATGTTAAGCTTTGTTTGGCTAGGAAAGGGTACCATCGACTTTTGTACTATATACTGCTATTCGGTGGACTTCTGCGCTATACTCTGCTCTTATATGCTCTGCTTGGCACTGGAGAGGCAACGAATCTTGGTCTCGCACGTTAGTTTGAGCTACGTTACGTTTGATTTGGTAACGTTTACTTGGGTTTGATTTTGATAGCTTTGACTTTCTTGGCATAGACTGTTATTTGGTGGAATTCTGGGCACCGCTCTGCTCTAATATACCCTGCAAGACTCTCGGGGGGCCAGTAATAGTGGTCGCTGCGGGTTAGGTTTGGTTAGGTTACGTTTGGTTATGCACCGATTGGTTAGGATAGAGGAGGATAGAATTGACCTTTGCGTTGTACACAGATTTTCGGTGGATTTCTGCTCGCTACATTGCTTTAATATGCTCTGCTTGGCTCTGAGGAGGCCAGCAACATAGAGCTCGGTGCGTTAGATTGAGTTATTCTACCCTTGGTCTTGTTATGCTTGTTTGTGTTATGTTCCGACAGCTTTGACTTTTGCGCTATACGCTGCTATTCGGGCGATTACTGCGTTCTACATTGCTCTGCTGTATTCCGCTTAGATCGCGTGAGGCCAGCAATGGTGGTCGTGGCACGTTGCGTTGAGTCATGTTACTTGTGGTCGGGCTAGGTTAGGAAATGTTTGGGCTGTGTATCTGTTACCTTTGTGCAATACACTTCCATTCTGTGGATTTCTGCGCTCTACTCTGCTCTAATATGTCCTGCTTGGCTCTGGGAGGGCCAGCAGTAGTGGTACCGGAAAGTTACATTGAGTTAGGCCACGTTTCGTTATACTAGGTTAGGTCAGGCTTGGTCAGGGTGTATTTGACTTTTGTGCTCTACGCTGCATTTCGGTGGATTTCTACCCTCTACATTTCTCTACTATACTTTGCTAGAATATGGGGAGGTCAGCAATACTGGTCTAGGCACGCTAGGTTGAGTTAGGCTACGTTTGGTTAGGTTATGTTAGTTCGGGTTAGGTTTGCACAGCTACGACTTTCGTTGTATACACTGCCCTTCGATGGATTTCTGAGCTCTACTGTGCTGTAGTAGGTTGTGCTTGACACTGGGGAGGCCAGGGTTAGTGGTCTCGTCTCGTTAGGTTTCGTTAGTCCACGTTTGGTTTGGTTAGGTCAGGACATATTTTACTTTTCTGCTGCAAGCTCCTATTTGGCGGCTATATGCGCTCAACTGTGCTATAGCGTATTCTGCTTGACTCCGGGGGTTCCAGCAATAGTGGTCTCGGCGCGTTCGGTTGAGTTATGATACGTTTGGTTGTAATACGTTTCGATAGATTTGGACAGGACAGCTTTGACTTTTGAGCTCTACACTACTATTCGGTTACACAGCCACTCGGAGTATTTCTACCATCTATACTGTTCTACTATACTCTGCTCGACACTGGGGAGGCCAGTAATTGTGTTCCCGGCATGTTCGATTTATTTAGGCTACGTTTGGTTATGTTACGTCCGGTTAGGGTAGGAGAGGATTGCATTGTCCTTTTTGCCATATACTGCTACTCGTCGAACTTCTGCGCTATACTATGCTCTAATATGCTCTGCTTGGCTTTGGGTTGCCCAGCAGTAGTGGTCCCCGCGCGTGAGCTTGTATTATGTTACGTTTGGTTAGTGTATGATCGCTTGGGCTATGTTTAGATAACTCTGACTTTCTTGGCATAGGCTGATATTCGGTGGATTTCTGCTCTCTACTGTGAGCTAGTATGATCTGCTTGGCACTCTAGAGGACAGAAATAGTGGTCTTGGCTCGTCAGTTTCAGTTAGCCACCATTTGGTTATGTTAGGTTAGGTCTGCTCGTGTTATGACAGATTTGTCTTACCTGCTACACGCTGCTATTTTGTGGCTCTCTGCGCTATACTGTGCTACAGTATATTCTGCTTGGCTCTGGTGGGCCAGAAATAGTGGTCTTGGCTCATTAGGTTGAGATAGGTTATGTTCGTTTAAGTTAGGTTCGGATGGCTTTGACTTCTCCGCTGTACACTGCGATTCGATGGCTCTCTGCGCTCTACTCTCCTCTAATATGCTCTGCATGTCTCAGTGGAGGTTAGCAATACTGGTCGCGGCACGATAGGTTGAGTAGGATTACGGTTCCTTATGTTTGGTTGGCTTGGGTTAGGTTAGAGCAGCTTCGACTTTTGTGCTATACACTGCTACTCGGTGGATTTCTACGCCCTACTGTTCACTAATATTCTCTGCTTGACACTGAGGCGGTCAGCAAATGAGGCCTCGGTACGTTATGTTATGTTATACTACGCTTGGTTACGATACGTTAGCTTAGTTTATGTCTACATATATGTGACTTTCGTGGTATGCACTGCTATTCGTTGGATACCTGCGCTAGTCTATGCTCCGGTAGGTTCCGCTTGGAGCTCGGGCGGCCAGCAATAGTAGCCTAGGCACGCTAGGCTGTATTATGTTGCGCTAGGTTATGCTATGTTTGGTTATATTACGACAGGGTAACTAAAACTTTTGATCTATACACTGCGACTCGGAGGATATCAGCGCTCTGCGTTACCCTACATAACTCTGCTCGTCTCTGGGTAGGCCAGTAATTGTGGTCGTGGCACGAATGGATGAGTTAGGTTACGTTTGGTGAGGTTTGCTAAGGTTAGGTAATGGGAGGACAGCATTGACTTTTGTGCCATACACTGCTATTTGGTGGATTCGTGCTCCCTCCTGCGCTCTAATACGCTCTGCTTTGCTCTGAGGAGGCCAGCAACTGTGGTCACGGCACGATTTGCTTATTTATGCTACGATTGGTTAGGATACGCAAGTTCCGATTAGGTTTGCATAGCTATGACTTTCGTGATATACAACGCTGTTCTGCGGAATTCTGCGCTCTACTGTGATCTGGAATATCCCGCTTGGCACTGGGAATGCCAGCAATAATGCTCTCGTTATGTTTAGCTAGTCTACGTTCCTTTAGGTTAGGTTCGGTCTGGAAAGGTTAGGATTTCTTTGACATCCGTGCTACTCCCTGCTCTTCGGTGGATTTCTGCGCACCACTGTGCCCTAATAAGCTCTGCTTGGCCCTGAGGAGGCCTGAAATGGTGGTCTACGCACGTCAGGTTTTTTCATGTTGCGCTTGGATATGTCACGTTCGGATGGGTTAGGATTGGATAACCCTGACTTTTGCGACATGCACTGCTATTCGGTGGATTTCTGCGTTCTACGTTGCTCCGCTGTACTCTGCTCTACTCTGGAGAGGCCAGTAGTAGTGGCACTTTAGCTTTTGTTAGGCTACGTTCGACTATGTTACGTTTGGTTATGCTAGGAGAGGGTAGCTATGGCCTTCGTGCTATATACTGGTGCTCAGAGGACATCTGCACTATACTGTGCTCTTATATGCTCTGCTGTCCTCTGGGGATGCCATCAATAGTGGCATCGGCACGTTAGGTTGAGTTACGTTACGTTTGTTTGGGTTAGGTTTGGACAGCTTTGACTTTCTATGCAAAGACTGTTTTGCGGTGGATTACTGCGCCCCAGGCATCTCTACTACACTCTGCTCGACAATGTGGAGGCCAGCAATTGTGACCACTGCACGTTAGGTTGAGGTAGGTTACGTTTGGGTTTGTTGCGATTGGTTAGGCTAGGAGATGATAGCTATGACTTTTGCCCTATACACTTCTGTTAGGTGGGCCTCTTCGCTCCACTGCGATCTGATTAGTTCAGCTTTGTTCTGGGAAAGGCAGCTGTAGTGGTCTTGTCTCGTTATGCTGGGTTAGGCTACGTTTGGTTGTGTTATGCTTGTTTGGGTTACGTTAGGTTTGCTTTGACTTTCTCGGCATAGAATGTTATTCGGTGGATTTCTGCGGTCTACTGTGCTCTACTATACCCTGCACGTATCTGTGGCGGCCAGTAATAGTGGCTGCTGCACGATAGGTTGCGTTAGATTACGCCTGGACATGTTACAATTGGTTAGATTAGGAGATGTCAGCTTTAACTTTTGTGCTAAACACAGCTATTCGGTGGATTCCTACGCTCGACTGTGGTCTGATATGTTCAGCTTGGCTCTGGGAAAGAGAGCAGTAGTGGTCTCGGCATCTTATGCTGAATCAGGCTGCGTTAGGTTGGGTTAGGTTCGGACAGCTTTGAGTTTCGTGGTATACACTGTTATTCGATGGACCTCTACAGTGCTCTACTGTACTCTGCCTTACCTGTGGAGACAGTATTAGTGCTCTCGGCACCTTAGTTTGTGCTTGGTTACGTTTGGCTGTTACGTTTTGTCCGTATATGCTAGTGTAGCTATGACTTTTGCGCTATAGACTGCCATACCCGTGCCTCTGCACTCAGCTCTGCTCTAATATGTGCAGCTCAGCTCTCGGAGGGCCGCCAATAGTGTTATCGGCAAGTTAGCTTGAGTTATGTCACGTCTGGTTAAGTCAGGCTTGTTCGGGTCAGGTTATGGTGGCTATAGATTTTCTGCTATACACTGCCATTCTATGGACTTCTGCGCCCTAGTCTCCTTTAATATGTTCTGCTTGGCGATGTGGAGGCCTGCAATAGTGGTCTGGACACGTTAGGTTTGCTTATGTTACGCTTGGATATATCACGTTTGGCTAGGTAAGGACAGGGTAACGTCGACTTTTGCGCTATACATATCTATTCGGTTGATTTCTGCGCTCTACGTTGTTCTGCTGCACTCTACTATGTTCTGGGGGGCCAGTAATAGCGACCTCGGCACTTTAGTTTTTTTAGGCTACGTTTGGCTATGTTACGTTTAGCTCTGCTAGGTTTGGCTGTGTTAGGTTTGTTCAGGGCATCTTCGACTTCTGTGCTACTCACTGCAATGCGGTCGGTTGCTACGCTATACTATTCACTAGTATATCCTGCTTGGCTATGCGGAGGCCACTGTAGTGGTCTGGGCACGTAAGGTTGAGTTTGGTTACGTTTGGTTTTGTTACGATTGGCAATGATAGGATAGGATAGCTCTGGCTTTTGTGTTACACACTGCCATTCGGCAGGTTTCTTCGCCCTACTGTGCTTTGGTGTACTCTGCTTGAACCTGCGGATGTTAGCAATAGTGGTTTGTAGCTGTTAGGTGGAGCTACATTTCGTTTAGATATGCTACTTTTCGTTATGTTAGGCAGGGACATCTTTGCCTTTAGCGCCCTACACTGTCTACGGTCGATCCCTGCGTTCAGCATTGCTATGCTGTACTCTGTTTGGCTCCCATGAGGCCATCAATAGTGGCCGTGGCACCTTAGGTTGAGTCAGGTAACTCTCGATCAGGTTATGTTAGGAAAAGTTTGATCAGGGTGGCTTTGACTTTTGTGCTACACACTGCTATTCGGTAGACTTCAGCGCTCTACTCTGCTGTAGTATGTTCTGCTTGGCTATTGGGAGGTCAGCAATAGTGGTCTCAGCACGCTGGTTTGAGATATACTACGTTCTGCTTTGTTACGCTGGGTTACGTTAGAACAGCGTAGCTTTGACATTAGTGCTATACACTGCTATACTCTGGATTTCTGCGCTATAAGTTGCTCTTACCTTCTCCGCCACGCACTGGGGAGGCCAGAAATGGTAGTCTCGGCACGTTACGGTGAGTTAGGCTACGTTCGCTTAGGTTACATTAGGGCAGGCTAGGTTAGGATATCTTTGGCTTTTGTGCTATGCACTGCCAGTCTATGGACTTCTGCGCGTCACTCTGCCATAATGTGTCCGGCTTGGCGACGGGGAGGCCATCAGCAGTGGTGTAGGCACGTAAGCATGAGTTATGCTACGTTCGGTTGGGTTAGCTGAGGTCAGGCTGGGTTCAGATATTTTTGAATTCTGCGCTTTTCACTGCACCGCTGCGGATTCCTCTGATCTACTTTGCTCTAGTATATTCTGCTTCGCACTGTGGAGGTCAGTAATAGTGGTGTAGCGCGGTTAGGTGAAATTAGGTTACGTCCCCTTATGCTACACTTTGTTAGTTTTTTCCAGGATAGCTTCGACTAATGCGCTGCACACTGCTCTTCGGTGGATTTCTGCGGACTGCTGTGATCAAGTATGCTCGGCTCGTTAGGTTTAGTTATTGCAGGTTTGTTTATGTTAGTTTCAGCCAGGTAATGTTAGAATATATATAACTTTTGTGGTATACGCTGCTACTTGGTGGCTCCCTGCGCTGTACTGTGCTCTAGCATACTCTTCTTGTCTCTAGGCTTTCCAGTAATTGTGGTCTCGGCACGTTAGGTTATGTCAGGGCACGTTTGATTATTTTACGTTTGGCTAGGTTAGGATAGGACAGCTTGGCTTTTGAGCTATATACTGCTATTCGGATGATTCCTGCGCTCTACTGTGCTATAATATGCTCTGATTGGCTCTGGGGAGGGCAGCTACAGTGGCCTTGGTTCGTTAGTTTGAGCAACGTTGCGTTTGGATATGTTAGGATACTTTGAGTGAGGTAAGGGTTTCATTGACCTTTCTGGCTATGCACTGCCGTTTGATATACTTCTGCACTCTGCTCTCCTCTAATATGTTCTGCTTGGCTCTGGGAGGGCCAGCAGCAGTGGTACCAGAACGTTTCGGTGAGTTAGGCCTCGTTTGGTTCGGCTAGGTTATGTCAGACTTGGTCAGGGTATATTCGACTTTTGCGCTCTACACTGCTATTCCTTGGATTTCGACACTCTAAATAGCCCTACTATACTTTGCTAGAATCTGTGGAGGCCAGTGATAGTGGTCCAGGCACGTTAGCTTCATTTACGCTGAGTTTGGTCATGTTACGTTTGGTTACATCCGAAGAGGATTGCGTTAACGTTTGTGCTAGATAACGCTGATCGGTGCGCTTCTGCGCTCTACCGTGCCCTTCTATACTCTGCTCGACGCTGAGGAGGCCAGCAATTGTGGCCGCTGCACGTTAGGTTGTGTTAGGTTCGTTTGGTTATGTTACGGTTGGACGGGTTAGGAGAGGGTAGCTTTGACTTTTGTGCCGTACACTGCTATTCGGTGGATTTGTGCGTTCTGCTGCGCCCTAATGTGCTCTGCGTGGCCCTGAGGAGGCCAGAAATATTGGTCTCGGCAAGATGGGTTGAGTTAGGCTACGTTTGGTTGGGTTATGCTCGTTTCGTCTATTTTCGCGTAGCTACGACTGTCTTGGCATGAACTGCTGTTCGTAGGATTTCTGCGCTCTACTGTGCTCCGGTATGTTCCGCTTGGCACTGTGGAAACCAGAAATAGTGCTGTCGGCTCGTTAGGTTCAGATAGTTCACGTTAGGTTGGGTTAGGTTAGGTTAAGTTTGGTTAGGTTCCGATAGCTGTGACTTTTGTTCTATACTCTGCGATTCTGTGGGTTTCTGCGCTCCGCTGTAATCTAGATGGTTCCGCTCGACTCTGGTGAGGCCACCGCTGGCGTTCTCGTCACCATATGTTGAGTTGGGCTACGTTTGGCTAGGTTAGGCATGGTCTGGTATGGTTTTGTCACTTGTGACATGTTGTTATACCCTGCAATGTGCTGGATCTCTGCGCACTAATGTGCTCTAATACATTCTGCTTGTCTCTATGGGGACCAGCAATCGTGGTCTCGTTGCATTGGCTGGTGTGACGTTACGCACGTTTATGTTACGTTTGGCTATGTTGGGATACGGTAGCCTTGACTTTTGTAACATACACTGCTATTCGGTGGATTTCTGCTCTCTACTTTGTTGTAACATGTTCTGCCTGGCTCTGGGTAGGCCAGCAATATTGGCCTCGCCACGCTGTGTTGAGTTACACTACGTTCAGTTAGCTTAGGTTCGGTCCGGTTGGATTGGGTCATTTCAACTTTTGTGTCTTGCACTGCAATGCTTTGGATTTCTGCGCTCATCTGTGCTGTAGTATATTCTGCTTGGCACTGTGGAGGACAACAATAGTGGTCTCGAAAAGTTAGTGTTTGTTATGCTACGTTCGGTTTTGTTACGTTTGGTGAGGTTTGGGCAGGATAGATTAGACTTATGTGTTGTACACGGCTATCCGCGCATACCTGCGCCCTACTGAGTTCAAATATTTTATGCTTAACTCCAGTGAGGCCAGCAATAGTGGTCTCTTCACGTTAGGTTGAGCAATGTTACGTTTGGTTAGGTTCGGATATGTAGAGCTCTGTCAGGTTTTCCATCGCTTCATGCTATACCCTGCTATTCGGAGGACACCTGAGCTCGAATAGGCTCTGTTCCAATCTCCTTGGCCCTGGGGTGGCCGCGAAATGTGGCCGTGGCAAGGTATGTTGGGGAAGGCTTCGTTTGGTTAGGTTACGTTAGCTTGGGGTACGTGTGGATAGACATGACTTCTGCGCCATACACAGCGATTTTATTAATTTCTGCGTTCTACTGTCCTCTAATATATTCTGATCGGCCCTGTGAGTCCAGCTGTAGCGGTCTCGTTTTGTCTGGTTTAGTCAGGGTACGTCTGAATATGCCACGTTTGGCTGCGTTATGATAGGCTGCTTTGACTTTTGCGCTCTAGAATGCTATTCGTTGTATTTTTGCGCTGCAATGTGCTCTAATATGCTTTGCTGGGCCACACGGAGGACGTCAATAGCGGTCGTGGCACGTTGAGTTGAGTTAGGCTACGTTTGGATATGTTGGCTTTGACTTTTGTGCTATACACTGCTATTCAGTGGATTTTTTCTTCCTACTGCGCTCTATTATATCCTGCTTGGCTCTGGGGAGGCAAGCAATATTGGCCTGGAGACGCTAAGTCGAGTTACCCTACGTATGGATATGTTAGGTTAGGTACAAGTTAGGCTAGGTTTCGTTTTACTTTTGTTCTATGGACTGCAACGCTGTGGATTCCTGCGCATCACTGTGCTCTAGTAGGAGCTGCTTGGCTCTGTGGAGGCCAGCAATAGTGGTCTCGTCTAGATAGGTTCAGATAGGTTACGTGTGCTTATGTTTCGTTTGGTTAGGTTAGGACAAGGTAGCCTTATCTTCTGCGGTATACACTGCTCCTCGGTAGATTCCTGCTATCCAGTGATATCTTATATTTCCTGCTTGGCGCTGGGAAGGCTTCCAATATTGGTCTCGTCATGTTCTGTGCTGTTACACTACGTTTGGTTTGGTTAGGTTTGGTGAGCTTAGGTCAGGATATGTTTGACTCATGCGGTATAAACTGCAATGCGGTGGACTTTTGCGCTCTGCTATGCTGTAGTATGTTCTGCTCGGCGCTGGGGAGGTCAGCAGTAGCGGCTGCGTCGTGTTTCGTCTGGATAGGCTCCATTAGGTGTGCTACGTCTGGCCCGGTTAGGATATGCTACTTTTGCTTTTGTGATTTACACTGCTATTTCATGGATTTATGTGGTCCACTGCGCTCTACTACAGTCTGCTTGTCTTTGTGGATTACAGTAATAGTAGTTTCGTCACGTTCGGTTGAGTCATGCTACGTTTGGGTATGCTACGTTTGGCTAAATTAGGAGAGGCTACTTCGACTTCTTTGCTACTCGCAGCTATATGTTGGATTTCCGCCCTCTAATGTGCCCTATTATGCTCTGCTTCACTTTGGGGGCCAGCATTACTGGTCTCGTCACGTTGTGTTCAGCTACACTACGTTTGTATGGGTTAGGTAAGGTCATGTTAGGTCAGGATATGTTTGACTTTTGTGCTGTACACTGCAAAGCGGCGGATTTCTGCGCTCTGCTGTGCTCTAGTATGTTCCGCTTGACTCTGGCGATGCCAGCGATACTGGTCTCGGCAGGTTAGGATGAGTTATGCTACGTTTGCTTATGTTACGTTTCGTGAGGGTAGGATAGGATAGTTTAATCTTTTGTGCTATAAACTGCAAACGGCGGATTCCTGCGCTCTAATGTGCACCAGTATTATCTACTTGGCTGTACAGAGACCAGCAATAGAGGTCCCGGCGCGTTAGGTTGGGTTAGGCTACGTTTGCTTATGGTACGTTTGGTTATGCTAGGAGAGAATAGCTTAGACTTTTGTGACATACACTGCTATTCGGTAGATTTCTGCGCTCTGCTATGCTATAATAAGTTCTTCTTGGCTCTGGAGTGGCCTGCAGTAATGGTTCCGGCACGCTAGGTTGAGTTCGGTTATTCTTCGTTAGGTTAGGTTAGGAAGGCTTTTTAGTATTTCTCTGACTTTTGCGCTCTACACTGCAATTTTGGGGATTTATGCGCTCCACATTGCTTTACTACAATCTACTAAGCTCTTGGAAACGAGCAATGGATATCGTGGCACATTAGGTTGTGTTAGGTTACGTCTGGTTTTTGTTGGTTATGTTCTCCTTGCTCAGGATAGCTTTGACCTTCGTGCTGTACACAGCTTTTTGGCAGATTCCTGTGATCTACTGTGCTATAGTATATTCAGCTTCGCTCTGGGCAGACCAGCAATAGTGGGCTTTCCGCGTCAGGTTCAGACAATGTACGAATGTTTATGTTACGCTTGGTTAGGTTAGGCACGATAGCGTTGGCTTTTGCGCTGTACACTGCTATTCGGTAGATTTCTGCATTCTAGCGTGCTTTAATATGTTCTACTTGGCTCTGGAAAGGCCAGCAATGTTGGTCTCGGCACATTAGTTTGGGTTATGCTTCGTTTGGCTATGCTACGTTGGATTAGGTTAGGCCACGGTTGCTTAGACTTTTGTGCCATACACTGCTGTTCGCTGGAATTCTGCGCTCCACTGTACTCTAACATTCTCTGCTTGTCTCTGTGGAGGGAAGCAATAGAAGTCTCGTCATGTAAGGTTGAGATAGTTAACGTTTTGTTACGTTACGTGTGGCTAGGTTAGGATGGGGTAGCTTTGACTTTTTCGCTCTAAACTGCTATTCGTCGGATTTTGGCGCACTAGTGTGCTCTATCACCTTCTGCTTGGCTCTGGGGAGGCCAGCGATATAGGTATCGGCACAATAACTTGGTTTATGTTACGTCTTGGTAGGGCAGGTTGGGCCACGTTCGGTAAGGATAGCATATACTTTCGTGCTATACACAGCTATGAGAAGGATTTCCGTGTTCTACCTTGCTTTACTGTATTCTGCTTGGCTATGGGGATGCAAGCAACAGTGGCTTCGTCACGATGAATTGACATATGTTACGCTTGATTAGGTTAGGTTAGGTTTACTTCGGTTGGGATCAGCCTGCCTTTCGTGCCATAAACAGCCATTCGGTGCATTTCTGCGCCCTACTGTGCTCTACTACGTTCTGCTTGGCCCTGGGTGGGTCAACAATAGTAGCCGCTGCACGTCATATTTGGTTAGGCTACGTTTGGTTAGGTTATATTGAAAAGGATTAGGTTTGGCTGTCTTCGACTTTTCTGCTATACATTGCCATTCTATGGATTTCAGAGCACTACTCCCCTCTTCAATGTTCTGCTCGGCTCTCTGTGGGCCAGCAATAGTGGTCGCGGCGCGTAAGGTATAGCTTGGTTATGTTTGATTATGTTACTGTAGGTTAGGATAGTATAGGATAGCTACGGCTTTTGTGCCATGCACTGCTATGAGGTGAACTTCGTTGCACTGCCGTGCTCTAAAATTTTCTGCTTGGCTCTGGGGAGGCGAGCAATAGAGGTCTCGTCACATTAGGTTGCGCCATGTTATGTTCGGTTAGAGTAGGTTTGGCTAAGTTTGGTAAGGATAGCCCTGACTTTCGTGCTATACACTGCTATTCGGTCGATTTCTGGGTTGTACCTTGCTCTTCTACATTCTGCTTGGCCCCGGCTATGCCAGCAACAGTGGTCCCGCAAGTTGTACTGAGCTATGTTACGTAAAACAGCAGCGATCACTGTTGCTGACGTCCCCAGGGACACGGAGGACATAGGAGGACACAGCAGAGCGTAGAAATGCAACGAAAAGCAGTTTATACCACAAAAGTCAGAGCTACCCTTGATAAACCTAACAAAACGTAACACAACCAAACGGAACCTGGCACAACCTAATGTACCTAGACCGCAATTGCTGACTTCCACAGAGCCAACCAGAGTATACTAGAGCACAGTAGAGCGCAGAAATCCGCCGCACGGCGGTCTAAAGCACAAAAGCCGAAACCAGTCACTTCTAACCTAACCAATCGTAACGTAACCAAACGTAACATATCCGTACCTAACGAGACTCGACCACAATTGCTGGCCTACCCAGAGAAAAGGAGCACACAACGGAGCAGTATAGAGAGCTGAAATCCGTTGAATCGCAATGTATAGCAGAAAAGTCAAGACAAAAATAACCAAAACAATTGTAGCCTAACCAAACGAAGCGTACATCAATACAAGACGCGAAGATTATTTGTGGATGCTACAGGGCCAAGCAAAATACAGTAGAGCACGGTCGAGTGCAGAATTCCACAGAAATGCAGAGTGTACCACGAAAGTGAAAGCTATCCTAACCTAACAAAAGCATGCTTCACCTAACCTAACGCAGCCAAGCAAAACCTTTCGGGCCACGACCACTATTGCAGGCCTCCCCAGAGTCGGGCAAATTATAGTTGTGCAATGTATAGCGTAGAAATACACAGAATAGCGGAATAGCTCAAGAGTAAAGGCAACCCTATCCTAACATATTGAAACGTAGTATAATCAAACGTATCATAACTTAACCGAACGCGCCGAGACGACTATTGCTGGAATACCCAAAGCCAATCGGAATATACTGTGGCACAGTAGAGCGCATGGAGCCACTAAGTTACAGCGTATAGCACAAAAGCCGAATAACTCATAACCTAACCTGTCCTATCTTAACGTAATCAAACGCGGACTAACAGAACCTAATGAGCCTGGAACACTATGTCTGGCCTCCCCAGTGCCAGGCGTACCATACTAGAGCACAGTAGAGCGCAGAAATCCAACGAACAGCAGGCTACAGCGCTAAAGTCCAAGCTATTCTCTTATAACCTAAGGAATCGTAACATGTCCAAACGTACCCTAGCAGACGTTAAAGTGCCGCGACCACGATAACTGGCCTACACAGAGCCAAACAGGGCACACTAGTGTGCAGTAGGGCGCAGAAATCCACCGCATAGCAGCGTACTGCGCAAAAGTTAAAGACAGCCTGTCGAAGCATTGCCTAACCCAACCTAATCGAACGTAACATGACCCAACAAAACGTGCGAGAAAACTATTTCTGACCTTCCCAGAGCCAAACTGAAAATATTAGAGCACTGTAGGGTGTAGAAATCCGCCTAATAGCGGACTATAGCGCTAAAGTCAAAGCCATCCTCTCATAACCTAACCAAGAATAACATTACCAAACGTAACCCAACTGAACCTAACGTGTTGCGACTACTGTTGCTGACCTCCACAGAGTCAAGCAGATCGCATTATAGGAGAGTAGAGGACAGAAATCCATAGAATCTCAGTGTATAGCAGACAAGTCAAAGGCATCCTATCCTAACCCAAACAAATCTAACAAAACCGAAACTATCATATACCTGCCTAACGCGCCGCGGCCACTGAAGCTGGCTCCCCAGAGATAGTCAGAGCGTATAAGACTACAGTAGAGCGCAGAAGCCTACCGAAAAGCTGCGTAGAGCGCAGAAGTCAAGGCTGTCCTCGCCCAACATAGCCGTACACGGCATAACCAAACGTAACCTGACTCCACCTAAGAGTCCTACAACGCTATTGCTGGCCTCCACGGATCGAAGCAGAATATACTACAGCACATTAGATCACACACATCCGCGGAGTTTCAGTATACAGCACAAAAGTCGAAGATATCCTAACCTAACACAAACAAACTTTGCCAAACCAAACGCGACGAAATGCAGCCTTTTGCGACTAGACCATTATTGCTGGCCTCCCAATCGCCAAGCAGAACATATTGGAGGAGAGCAGAGCGCAGAGGCGCATATAATGGCAGTGGGTTGCAGAAAAGTCGAAGCCATCGTAACCTAACGCACACTAACCTAACCTAACCAAACCAAACATAGCTAGAATTAGTATGTCGTGAACACTATTGCAGGTCTCGCCGGTGGCACGCAGAGCATATTACGGCAGAGTAGGGCGCAGAAATCGAACGAATATCAGTGTGTAGCACGAGAAACAAAGCTTTCGTAACTTAACACAACGTAACGTAACCTAACCAAGCGCAATTTATCTCAACCTAACGTGCGGCGACCACTATTGCCGACCTCATCAGAGATAAGCAGATGCTAGTAGAGCAATGGTGTGTCCAGATATCGACCGAATGGCAGCGTATAGCAGAGAAGTCGAAGCTACCCTAGTCAAACCAATCCCTACCTAGCCATGACAAGAGTAACCGCATTCAATTTAACGTGACGACGACACTATTCCTGGCCTCTGCATCGCAAACGGAGCATATTAGAGCACAGTAGACCGCAGAAATCCGACGAAAAGCAGTACAAACAGCAAAAGTCCATGCTATCCTCTCCTAACCTGTCAAAGCGTAACATAATTGGACGTAACGTAACAGCAACTAACGTGCTACGACCGCCACTGCTGGCCACACGAGAGCTAGCCAGTGTATAGCGGAGAAACGTATAACGCTGAAATCGCAGGAATGGCACTGTATATCATAAAAGTCAAAGCTATCCTAACCAAGCATAAACAAACCTAACGCAACCAAAAGCATCATAACTAAACTTGACGTGCCGAGAGCACTATTCCTCACGCACAAAACGGCAAGCAGAGTACGACAGCACCAGAGGAGCGCAGAAGTCCATAGGATAGCAGTGTGTAGCACAAAACTCAAAGATATCCTAATCTAACACAAGGTAACCTTACCTACCCATACGTAATATAACTCAACCTAACGTGCCACGAACACTGTTGCTGCCCGCCCGCGAGCAGAGCAGAGCGCAGCAGAGCAATGTATAGCGCAGAAGTCCTCCGAATAGCTGTGTATAGCACGAAAGTCTAAGCTATCCTCCACTTACCTAACAAAGCGTAACATACCCAAACGTAACCAAACAGAGCATAACGTGCAACGACAGCAACCAGTGGCCACCCAAGAGTCGAGCAGTGTATATTAGAGCGCAGGAGGGCACACAAATCCACCGAATGACAGTCTATGCCAAGAATGCCTAACCTATCCAAACCTAACCTAAACGAGCTTAACCTAAGCAAACGTATCCCAGCAAAACCAGTCGTGCCACGACCACTATTTCTGGTCTCTGCACATTCGAGCTGGGCATAATAGAGCAGAGTCGAGCGCAGTAAACCAGCCAATAGCAATGTTCGGCACAAAAGTCAAAGATAACCTGACCTGACCAGACGTAACGTAACATAACGGAACGTAGATAAATTAAAGCCAACGTGTCGCAACCACCATATCTGGCTTCCCCATAGATAAGCACAATATGATAGAACGCAGCAGATGACAGAAGTCCATAGGGTATCAGTGTTGAGCACGTAAGTCAAGGCTATCCTAGAAAAACCAAATCGGACCTAACCTAAACAAACGTAATTTAACTCAAGCTAAAGTGCCGCGACTAGTATTGCTGGCCTCCGCAGCGAGAGGCAGAGAATAATAGAGAAGATTGGGACCCAGGGAATCAATAGAATCGCAGTGAATAGCAGAAAAATCGAGGCTTCCCTAACCTACCCAGATAAACATCATGTAACCAAACGTAACCGAGCACAAACAAATGGGCTGAGGCCACGATTGCCGGCATCTTCGGAGCTGAGGATAGTATACTAGAGCAGCGTAGAGCGTATAAACCCACCGACTACCAGTGAATAGAGCAAAAGTCAACGCTATTCTGTCCGAAACATGCCAAACGTAACATAAACGAACGCAACATAGCTCTGCCTAACGATTCGCTACCACTACTGCTGGCCTCCCCTCAGCCAAGCAGAATACACTAGAGCACTGTAGAGCGCGGAAAGCCACGGGAAAGCAGTATATGGCACAATAGTCAAAGTTATCCTATCCAAGCTGACGTGGCACGAAAGCTACTTCTTGCCCGCGAGAGCCCATTAAAGTGTAGCAGAGCAATGTGACGCTGTGGCGCCGTCCGAATAGCAGTGTATAGTAAAAAGGTAGTAGATAACCTTACAAAACCTGACTTATCCTAACCAAATCAGACGCAACCAGTCCCAACCAAACGTGCCTATCAGATAATTAGTGACCTCTCCTTCGCCAAGCAGGGCATATTAGAAGAGAGTGGAGCGCTCAGGTGCATGGAATGGCAGTGTATAGCACGGGGAACAAAGATATCCTAACGCAACCCAAACGAACCTAACCTAACCGAACGTAACATAGAACAACCTAACGCATCGCGGCAACTATTTCAAACATTACCAGATCAAAGCAGGGAATACTAGATATGAGTAGTGAGCAGAAATCCACTGAATAGCAGCTTACAGCACAAAAGTCGAAGATACCCTAGCCTATCATCGCCAAACATAACGCAGCCGAACGTAACATAACTCAAACAAGCGTGCCTAGATCACTATTGCTGAAGTCTCTAGAGCCAACCAGAATACACTACAGCACAGCAGAGCGCACAACCTCGCCGTAATTCGGAGTAAAGCGCAAAAGTCAGAGTTAAACAAACATAGCCTGGCCTAACCTAACCTAACCAACCGAAGCCTATCTCAACATAACGTGCCGAAGCCACAATTGCTCTCCTTCCCAGAGCCAAGCAGAGCCTATTAGACATACGTAGAGATTCGAAATCCACCGACTAGCGGTGTATATCATGAAAGTCAGAGCTATCCTATCCTGACACAGCCAAACGTAATATAACCAAACATGATATGTCCCATCCTAACGCGCTGAGACCTCTATTGCTGACATCGTCAGAGCCAAGCAGACCATATTAGGGGACAGCAGAGCGCAGTAGTCCATACAATCGCAGTGCATAGCATAAAAGTCGAAGCTACCGTATCCCAGTATAGACAAACATTACGCAACCGAACGTAGCTTTACTCAACCTAACGCGCCGAGACCACAGATCCTTGCTTTTCCAGAGACAAGAAGGGTATACTAGAGCACAGTAGAGCGCAGAAATCCACCAAATTGCAGTTTATAGCGCGAAAGTCAAAGCTACTCTATCCCAACCGAACTTAACCGAGCTCAAACCCTCTTGCCACAACTGCCACTGCTGGCCTGCCCAGAGTTGTGCAGATTATAGTACAGCAATGGGGAGCGCAGAAGTTCACCAAATAGCTGTGCATGTCGCAAAAGTCCAAGTTATCCTATCGTAACATATTCAAGCTTAAACTGACGGATCGCCGCCTAAACCAACGTAACGTGCCGAGGCCACTAATACTGTCCATGCCAGCGCCAAGGAGAGAATATTAGAGCACAGTGCAGAGCAGAAATCCCCCGAATAGCAGTGTAAAGCAGAAAAGACAATGCCATCCAAACATAACCCAAACAAATATATACAAACCAAACGAAGCCTAACCCTATACTGCGAGCCGCGGCTACTATTGCTGGACTCTCAAGGGTCAAACAGAATATAGCAGAGCAGACAATGGCGCAGGAGTGCACCGAATAGCAGTATATAGCCAAAAGTCAAATCTATCCTATAATGACGTATCCAAACGTAATAGAGGCAAATGTAACGTAACCGAACCTAATGTGCCGGGACCACAGTTTCTGGTACCCCACAGTCGAGCAGAGTATAGTAGAGCGCAGCAGAACGCAGAAAGCCACCGTATAGCAGTGTAAAAAAAAGTCGGAGCATTCCTAACAAAACGTAGCCTAATCCGACATAACCGAACGTAGCCTAACTCAAACTCTCTCGTCACGACCGCCATTCCTGGCTTCGTCAGAGTCGAGCAGAGTATAGTAGAGCAACGGGGAGAGCAGAAGTCCACCGCATAGCAGCGTATAGCATAAAAGTCAATGATATCCTATCCTAACCTAACCCAACGTAACCTAACCGAACGCAACCTAACAAAACCTATTGTGCCGAGACCACCATTGCCGGCATCCCGATCGCAAAGCAAAGCGTATTAGAACACTGTAGATAGCAGGAATCAAACGAATATCAGTGTGTAGCACAAAAGTCAAAGCAATCCTATCCTAATATAGCCAACGTTACGTAAGTGGACATAAAGTATCGCAACCGGACGTGCCACGAGGCCCTATTGGTGGCCTCACGAGAGCTAAGAAGAGTACAGCAGGGCAATGTAGAACGCCGACATCGTGCGAATATCAATTTGTACCACAAAGGTCTGTGCCATCCTAACCAACCTTAACCTAACCTGTCCCAGCCTATCGTAACTTACCTCATCCGTACGTGGCACGACCGCCAGTGCTGGCCTCCCCAGAGACAAGCAGAGAATAGTAGAGCAATGCTGGGTGCAGGTATCCACCGAATTGCAGTGTAAAGCACAAAGGTCGAAGCTACCCTAACCGGTCCCAACCCAACCTGTTCAAGACAAGCGTGACCTAATCCTACCTATCGCGCCGAGACCACAATTACTGGCCTCCCGAGAGACGAGCAGATCATAGAAGAGCAATGTAGAGCACAGGAATCCACCGAGTTGTAGTGCAGAGCACAAAAGCCGAAGCTAACCCAATCAAGCCTGACCAAGCCTAACCAAGCCTAACATAACCGAACATAAAACAGCAGAATCTAGGATGCCGCGACCACTATTGCTGGCGTCTCCAGAGAAAAGCAGATTTAGATAGGGCACAGTGGAACGCAGGAGACCATAGAATGGCAGTGTGTAGCACAAAGGTCAAAGCGGCCCAAACCTAGCCCTATCACGCACAACATACCCAAACTAAACAAAAGCTCAAGGTTACGTGCCTCGTCCACGACAGCTGGCCTCCCAAGATCCAAGCAGAACTTATTAGCGGAGGTAAGAGCGCAGAAGTCCATCGTCCAACCATGTACAGCACCAAAGTCGAAGCTATACCAACCAAACAAACCCTAACCTAACCTGAGGGAACGTTACGTATCAAAACGTATCTTGACACGAGAAATTTGCTGGCGCACCCAGGGTCGAGCTAGGTGCAGGAGAGAAATGCAGAGCGCAGAAAGCCGCAGAATAGCAGCGTATAGCACAAAAGTCAGAGGTATCCCACCTTAACCTAACCAATCGTAGCATAGCCGACCGTAACCTAACTCAACCCATCATGCCGCGGCCACTATAGCTTGCATACTGAGGGCCAAGCAGAATACAATAGAGCAGACAAGAGCGCAGCAATCCATATAGCAGCAGTGGATAGCAGAAAAGTCGAACATACCGAGACCTAATCCAAACCAACATAAACTAGCCAAACGTAACATAACCCAACCGAACGTGACACGACGACCTTTACCGGTCTCCCAGAGCCGAGCGGAGGCTAGTAGAGCAATGTAAAGCGCAGAGATCCACCGAGCAGCAATGTATAGCACATAAGTCATAGATTTCCTATCCAAATCTAACCAAACTTAGCATAACCAAAGGTAACATATCTGAACCTAAGGCGCCGAGACCTACATTGCTGACCTCCCGAGAGCCAGGCAGTACGCATTATAGCACAGTAGGCGGCAGAAAACCTCCGAATAGCTATGTATAGCGCAAAAGCCAATGTTACCCTAACCAAGCTTACACTACCCTAACATAAGCGGACGTAACAAAGTACAGCCAAGAGTAACGCGACAATGATTGCTGGCGTCCTCAGAGCCAAACAGAGGGTAGTAGAGCAATGTAGAGCGCAGAAATCTATAGAGTAGCTTTATATAGCACAAAAGTCAAAGCTGTCCTATCCTAACGAAGCCAAACGTAAAAAAACCGAACGTAACAGAACAGAACATAACGTGCTGAGACATTCATTGCTGTCCTCCCTATAGAAAAACGAACATAATACAGCGCAGTAGGTCGCAGGGATCCGCCGAATAGCACTGTGTAGCACAAAAGTCAGAACTATGCTGTCATGACGTAGCAAAGCGTAGCATAGCCAAACTTAACGTAGCTCAACCTAACGTGCAGGGACCACTATTGCTGGCCTACCCAGGGCCAAGCAGAATATTCTAGAGCACGGAATGGAAGAGCGCTGAAATCCGCAGCATTACAGTGTATAGCGCAACAGTCGATGCTATCCAAACCCTTCCAGAACTAACCTAGCCTAACCAAACCTACTCTATCTCATCGCAACGTGCATAGACCACTAGCGCTGGCCTCCACAGAGTCAAGCAGAAAATACTAGACTACAGTAGAGCGCAGAAATACACCGAATATCAGTGTATAGCACAGAAGTGAAAGCTATCCCATCCTAACCATAACAAAGGTAACGTAACCACACGCAACTTAAGTCATCCTAACATGCTAGGACCACTATTGCAGCCATGTATAGAGCCAAGCAGAGTGCACTAGAGCAGAGTACAGCGCAGAAGTCCACCGAAAAGTAGTGCATAGCGCAAAGGTCAAAGCTATTATACCGAAGCCTAATTAATCGTAGCATAGCCAAATGTAACCTACCTAAGCCCATCGTGACGCGGCCTCTACTGCTGGCCTCCCTACCCTATGTCAGGATGAGATAGATTTGATTTCTTTGACACACGCTGCTATCAGGGGCATTCTTGCGCTGTACTGTGCGCAAGGGTGTTCCGCTTGGATAAGTGGATGTCAGGAGATGTGGTCTCGGCACCTTATATTGAGATAGGCTAAGTTAGGTTAGGATGGGTTAGGTCAGGTTATGTTAGGATATCTTCGACCTTTGTGCTTTACGCCACAGTGCTGCGCATATCTGCGCTCTACGCTGCTCTATTATATTATGCTTGGTCCTGGCGCGAAGCAAATACTGGTCGCGGCACGTTATGTTGAGATATTCTACGTTTGGATGAGCATAGCGATAGTGGTCGCGGCATGTTATGTATGGGTAGGTTAGGTTTGGCTACGTTACGATTGGTTACGTTAGGATAGGATAGCTTTGACTTTTGTGTAATACATTCCTATTCGGTGGATATCTGCGCATTGCTGTGTACTAATATTTTTTGCTTGGTTCTGTGGAGGCCAGCAACAGTGATCGCGGCTCGATAGGTTGAGTAATGTTTCTCTTGGTTAGGTTAGGTTACGCCATGTACGGTAAGTATAGCTTTGACTTCCGTGATGCACACTGTGATTCGGCAGATATCTGCTCTCTACACTGCTTTACTACATTCCGCATGGCCCTGGGAGGGCCAGCAATAGTGGTCTCGGCACGTTAGTTTGAGCCATGTTACGTTTGGATATGTTAGGCTATGTTAGGTTCGGTTGGCGTAGCTATGACTTTCGTACTATACACTGCTGCTCGCAGGATTTCTGCGATACGGATTGCTCCTATATGCTCTGCTTGGCTCTGGGGAGGCCAGCAATAATAGTCTCGGCACGTTATGTTGAGTTAGATTACGTAAGGTTGCGTTACGTTTGGTTAGGTTAGGATCGGTCAGGTTAGGGTGGGATATCCTCGACTTTTGTGCCATAAACCAGTTTTCGGTGCATACATGTACCCTAGTGTGACCTAATATGCTCAGCTTGTCTATGAGAAGGCGAGCAGCAGCGGTATTGGCATGTTATTTTGAGTTGGGCTTCGTTTGTCTATCTTAGATTTGCTCAGGTAAGGCTAGTGTATCTCCGGCTCCTGTGCATTGCACAGCACAGCGGCGTATTTATGCTGTCTGCTGGGCTCTAGTATATTCTGCCTAGCCGTGGCAAGGCGAGCAGCAACGGTATTGGCATGTCACGTTGGGATAGGCTAGGTTTGGTTAGGATAGGTTAAGTCAGGTTAGGCTTGTATACCTTAGTCGTTTGTGCTTTGCACTTCAATGTTGCGGACTTCTGCGCTTTACTGTGCTCTGTTATATTCTGCCTGGTTCTGAGGGGGGCGGCACTTGTGGTCTTGCTATGTTAGGTTGCGCTAGATTACGTTTGTCTGTGCTGCGTTTGACTAGATTAGGATAGAATAGCTTTGACTTTCGTGCTGTACGCTTCTGTTCTGCGGATTTATGCTCTCTGCATTGCTTCATTATTCTCTGCGTGGCTCTGGGTGGCCAGCAACAGTAGTGACTGCACGTCATGTTTAGTTACGCTACATTTAGCTATGTTACGTTTGGTTTTGTTAGGATAGGAAAGCTTTGAGTTTTGTGCTATACAATGCTATGCTGTGGATTTCTGCGCTATAATATGCTCAAATGTTCCCTGCTTGGCTATAGGGCAGCCAGCGATAGCGATCGCGGCACGGAAGGTTCAGTTACGCTGCGTTCGGTTTTGCTACGATTTGTTAGCTTTCGGTGGGATGACTTCAACTTTTGTGGCATTCACAGCTACTCGGCGGGTTTCCGCGCTCTATTGTGGACTGATATTCCCTGCTTTGCTCTGTGGATACGAGTAATTGTGGCCGCGGCGCGTCACTACGTGCCAGGTTACGTTTGGTTATCTTTTGGCTCTACTAGCCTCTGCGTGTCTCTGGGAAGGCCAGCAATAGTGATCATTTCACGTATGGTTGAGTTAGGTTGCATTTCGTTAGGTTAGGTTAGGTTAGGTTTAATTTGGTTAGGGTGGCTTCGACCTTCGTGCTGTACACTGCTATTTGGTGGACTTATGAGCTCCACTGTGCTCTAATACTCTCTGGTTGGCTCTGGGAAGGCCAGCAACAGTGGTCACGGCACGTTAGGTTGAGTTAGGTTACGTTTGGCTGTGTTACGATTTGTTACGTTAGGATAGGATAGCTTTGTCTTTTGCGCTCTACACCGATCTTCGCTGGATTTCTGCGCTCTACATTGAACTTCTATGTTCTGCTTGGCTCTGAGGGTGCCAGCTATAGCAGCCTCGGCAACTTATGTTGAGTTATGCAACGTATGGTTGAGTTACGTTAGTTTGCGTTAGGTTTGGACAGCTTCGACTTGCTCGGTATGCACTGTAACTCGGTGAATTTCTGCGCTCTGCTGTGCTGTAATACACCCTGCTCGACTCTGTGGAGGCCAGCTATAGCGGGCGCGGCACGATATTTTGTGTCAGGGTACGTATGGCTATGTAACGATTGGTCAGGTTAGGAAAGGGTAGCTCTAACTATTGTGCTGTATACTGCTATTCGGTCCATTTCTGGGCTCTACTGGGATCTAATATGTCCAGATACTCTCTGGGAACGCCAGCAATAGTGGTCTCGGCACGTTATGTTTAGTCAGGCCACGTTTGGTGAAGTAAGGTTGTGTCTGGTTAGGTGAGGATACCTTCGACTTTTGTCCTTTACACATAAGTTCAGCGAATTTCTGCGCTGTGCTGTGCTCCAGTGTAATCTTCCTGGCTCTGGGGAGGTCAGCAATAGTGGTCTAGGCATGTTAGTTCGGGTTACGTTACGTTTGGCAGTGATGCCCATGGTTAGGATGGGTTAAGATGACTTTGACTTTTGTGCTACACACCGCTATTCGGCGGGTTTCCTCCCTCATCATTTCCCTGCTATACGCTGCTCGACTCTTGGGAGGGCAGCAATAGCGGTCGTGCCACGTTAGATTGAGGCATGTTACGTTCGGCACGGCTGAGTTATTTTAAGATGACTTTGACTTTTGTGCTACACACCGCTATTCGGCGGGTTTCCTCCCTCATCATTTCCCTGCTATACTCTGCTCGACTCTTGGGAGGGCAGCAATAGCGGTCGTGCCACGTTAGATTGAGGCATGTTACGTTCGGCACGGCTGAGTTAGGTTCGGTTTGGTTAGGATAGCTTTTACTTTTGCGGTGTACACTCCCATACTATGGTTTCCTGCAATATACTCTCCTCTAGCATGTACAGCTAGGTTCCAGAAACTCCAGAAATAGTGGTAGCGGCACGTTGGGTGGAGTTTGATTACGTTTGGCTAAATTAGGTTGGGCCTGGTTAGGTTACGGTAGCCCTGACTTTTCTGCTACACACCGGGATTCAGTCGATTTCTGCGCCCTACTCTCCTCTATTACGTTCTGCTCGGCTCTGTGGAGGCCAGGAATAGAGGTCGCGGCACAATAGGTTGTGTTTGCTTACTTTTGGCTATGTTTCTATTGATTGGGTTAGGCCAGGATAGCTCTGACTTTTGTGCCATACACTGCAATGCGTCTGATCCCTGCGCTCTACTGTACTTTAGTATTCTCCGCTTGGCTCTGTCGACGGCAGCAATAATGTTCCCAGCACGTTAGGATAATTTAAGTTGCCTATGGATATGTTACTTTATGTTAGGTTAGGAAACTCTAGCCTTCACTCTTGTGCAATACACAGATATTGGGCGTATTTCTGCGATCTGCTGTGCTCTGCCTTCTTCTGGTTTAACCTCGGGAGGCCATAAGTGGTGGCCGAGGCACTTTGTGTTAAGTCACGCTCCGGACGGTCAGGTTAGGTTGGGCCGGGTTAGGATAGGTTATCTTTGACTTTTGTGCTATACACTGCGATTCTATGGATTTCTGCAGACCACTCTGCTCTAATATGTTCAGCTTGTTTCTGGGGATGCCAGCCATAGAGTTCTCGGCACATTAGGTTGTGCTATGTTACGATTGGTTAGGTGTGGTTAGGCTAAGTTTGGCTAGGACAGCTCTAACTTTCGTGCTATACGCTGCTATTCGGTAGTTCTCTGCGCTCTTCGAACATCTAGTGTTCCCTGCATGGCTCCGGCGAGGCCAGCAATGCTAGTTTCCGCACGGTCTGTTGAGTTATGCTACGTTCGGTTAGGTTAGGTTAGGAAAAGTTATGGCTTGGTACCTTTGACTTTTGCGCTACACACTGCTATACGGTGGATTTCTGCGCTCCACTGTGCTCTAGTACGCTCTGCTTGGCCCCGGGGGGGGCAGAAATGGTGGTCCCTGCACGTTAGTTTGAGGCAAGGTATGTTCGGTTAATATGCGTTTGGTAAGGTCCGTATAGAATAGCTTTGACTTTTGTGTTATACACCGCTATTCCATGGATTTCTCTGCTCCATATTGCTGCAATATGATCCGCTTGGATCTAGGGAGACCAGCACCAGGCGTTTCGCACGTTACGTTGTGTTCGGCTACGCTCGGTTATGTTATGTTAGGATATGTTAGGTTAGGATATGTTTGGCCTATGAGCTATACGGTCCAACGCCGAGGATTACTGCGTTCTACTTGCTCTCATTCTTCTGCGTTCTACATGCTTTGATCTGCGGAAGACAGAAATTGTCGTCTCTGCACGTTAGGTCGAGTTATGTGACGTTTGGTTGGGTTAGGTTACGACAGGTTGCGTCGGGATATCTTCGACTTTTCTGATATACAATGCGATCCTATGGACCTCTGCGTTCTACTAACGGTTAATATTTTCTGCCTGGCTCTGGGGACACCAGCAATTGAGGTCGCCGGACGTTAGGTTAAGCTATGGTACGTTAGGTTTTGTTTCGTTTGGCTGGGCTCGGTTAGGTTACCATTGACTTTTGTGCTATACACTGCAATACGATGTAATTCTGCGCTCTAAATTGACCTTGAACACACTGCTTGGCTCTGTGGTGGCCAGCAATGGTGGTCTCGGCACGTTTGGCTGAGTTATGTCACGTTCGGTTATGTTACATTGTGCTGTGTTACTATAGGATATAATTGTCTCTTGTGCTCTACACTGCTATTCGGTGGAATCCTGCGCCCCAGATTGTGATGCTATACTCTACGGGAGGCCAGCAATCGTTGAGGTCGCGTGGTAGGCTTTACTATGTTACGCTTTGCTAGCATACGGTAGGTTATGTTTGGACAGGGTAACTACGACTTTCGTGTTATGCGCTGTTGTTCCATGGCGTGCAGTGCTCTACTCTGCTCTTGTGTGTTCTGCTTTGCTACGGGGTGGTCAGCAGCGGAGGCCTCAGTACGTTTGTTTGAGATATGTAACGCACGGATATGTTACGTTTGGTTAGGTCAGGGTGGGACAGAATTGACTATAATGCTGTACACTGACATCCGATGCATTTCTGTTATATACTGTCTAATATGTTCATCTTTGTCCTGCGGGGCCCAGAAATGGTGCCTGAGGCACGTAGGATTAAGATAGGTTACGTTTGGATAGGTTGTGTTAGTTTGGATTGTGTTTGTATAGATTTGACTTTTCTGCTATAGGATGCGATTCTATGAAGTTCTGCGCTCTACTCTCACCTAATATGTCCTGATTGACCCTGTGGGGCCAGCAATTGTGGTAGCGTCTCGTAGGGTAGAGCAAGATTGCGTTTCGTTCAGTTGGCTTTGGTCAGGTAAGCTTACGCTATCTTCGACTTTTGTGCTGTAAACTGGAATGCTGTGTATTTTTGATATCTACCGTGCTCTAGCATATCCTGCTTGGCTCTGGGCAGGCCAACAACAGTGTTCTAGGCACGTAAGGTTGTGTTATGCTCCGTTTGTTTAGGTTGGGTTGGGTCCGGTTTGGTTAGGGTTCCTTTGACATTTTCGCTTCACACTGCAATGCGGTGTATTCCTGCGCCCTACTCTGCTCCAGAATCTTCTGCTCGGCTTTGTGGAGGCCAGAAAAAGCGGTTTTGTCATGTTAGGTTGTGTTACGTTACGTTCCGCTGTTACGCTTTGTTATGTTAGGACAGCAAAGTTATGATTGTTAGGTTGTGTTACGTTACGTTCCGCTGTTACGCTTTGTTAGGTTAGGACAGCAAAGTTATGACTTTTGAGCTGCACAATGCTATTCGGTGAATAACTGCACTCTACTGTGCTGTATCTTACCCTGCTTGTGTCTGGGGATGCCTGGAATATTGGTCGCGGCACATTAGGTTGTGTTGTGTCACGCTTGCTTAGATTTGGTTTGGCTAGACATGGTTGCGGTGGCCATGATTTTTGTGCTAGACACAGCTTTCTTTCGATATTTGTATTCTGCTGTGCTCTAGTATGCTCTCCTTGGATCTAAGGAGGCCGGCAATAGTGGTCGCATCACGTAAGTTTGAGTTAGGCTACGTTTCGTCTAGTTATGATGGGTCAGTTTAGGTTAGGATATCCTTGACCTCTGTCCTCTACACTGCAGTGCGGTGTATTTATGCGCTCTGCTCTGCTCCAATATACACGCCTGGCTATGTGGAGGCCAGTAATAGCGGTCTCGCCGGTTAGGTCGGGTGACGTTGCTTTCAGACATGCTACGTTTAGAAATGTTAGGATAGCACAGCTTCGACTTTTGCGATACACAATGCTATTCGGCGGATATCTGCTCCCTGCAGTGCTCTAATATTTTCTGCCTGTGACAGGGTCTGAAAGCAATAGTGCTCTCGGCACGCTGGGTTTATTTGCGCTTAGTCTGGTTAGGTTAGGTTAGGACCGGTTTGGTTAGTATATTTTCGACTTTTGTGCTTTACACCGCGATGTGATGGATTACTGCGCTCTACTCTGCTACAGTATGTTCAGCTTTGCTCTCGGGAGGCCAGAGATAGTGATCTCCGCTGGCTGTGCTTGGCTAGGTTACGTTCGGTTTGGATAGATTGGGCCAAGTTCGATAAGTATAGCTTTGACTTTTGTGCTACGCACAGCCGTTCTAGGGCCTTCTCCGCTCTACCGTGCGCTATTACTATCTGCTTGTCTTTGGGGGCGCCAGGAATAGTGGTCGCGGTGTGTTAGGTGGAGTTATGTTACGTTTGGTTAGGCTACGTTTGCTTTGGCTTGGTTAGGATAGCTTTGATTTTTTTGCTGTACCCTGCTATTCGGTCGATTTCAGCGTTCAGAATTGCTCTGCAATGATCTGCTTGGCTCTAGTGAGGTCAGTAATAGTGGTCTCGGCACATTAGGCTTGGTGACGCTACGTTTGACTTGACCAGGTTAGGTTAGGTTTCGTAGTGGCAGCTTCATCCCTATTGTTAAACACTGCTACGCCGTCGATGTCTGCGATCTGCCTTGCCCTACTAGCCTCTGCTTGTCTCAGGGGAGGCCAGCAACTGTGGTCTCAGCACGTTAGATCGAGATACGTTGCGTTTGGTGTTGTTACGCTTGATTAGGTTAGGAGAGAGAAGCTTTGTCTTTTGTGCTACACATTGCAATTGGGTGGATGCCTGCGCTCTAATGTGTTCTAACACCTTCTGCTTGTATCTGGGAGGGCCAGCAATAGTGGTCTCGGCACGTTAGTTTATGTTACTCTACGTTTATTTAGGTTAACTTGGGACAGGCCTGGTTGGTATATCTTTGACTTTTGTGATGTACACTGCAATGCGTTGGATTACTGCAATCTGCTCTGCCCTAGTATGTCCTGCTTGTCTCCTGGGAGACCAGCAATTATAGTCTCGGCGAGTTAGGTTCGGTTAAGGTACGTTAGGCTCTGTTATATCTGGTTAGGTTAGTATAGGATTTCTTTGGCTTGTGAGCTGTACACTCCTATTCGGTCGACTTCTGCGATCTACACCGCTCTAAAACCCTCTGCTTGTATATGAGGACACCAGCAATAGTGACCATTGAACACTTGGCAACTCTACGTTCGGTTATGTTAGGTTAGGTTAAGTTTGGTTGGGATAGCTATAACTTTTATGGTATACACTGATATTTGGTGGATTTCTGCGCTCTACATTACTCCAATATGAACTGCATGTCTCCGGGGAGGCCAGCAATGCCAGTCGTGTCTCGTCAGATTTGGTAACGTTGCGTTCGGTTCCGTTAGAGTTACTTAGGCTAGGAGAGGGTGGCTTTGTCATTTTTGCTCTACACTGTAATGCAGACTATTTCTGCGCTCAGCTTTGCCCTACTATATTCTGCTTGGCCCTGGAGAGGCCAGCAATAGTTGTCGCGGCACTGTAGGTTGGGTTGGGTTACGTTTGGCCCTGTTAAGATTGGTCAGGTTCGGTCAGTGTAGCTTCGACTTTCGCGTTATACACTACTCTCTGTTGGACTTCAGCGCTCTACTCTGCTCTGGCATTTTCTGCTTGCCTAAGTGGAGTCCAGCAGTATTGGTCTCGGCACGTTAGGCTAGGCTACGTTACGTCCGGCTAGGTTGGGTTAGGTTAGGTTTGGTAAAGTATGGTTAAGGTAGCTTTGACTTACATGCTATGCACTGTTATACGGTGGATTTCTGCGCTCTACTCTCCTCTAGTATGTTCTGCTTGGCCCTGAGGATGCCAGCAATAGTTTTCGCGGCATGTTAGATTGTGTTAGGTTACGTTTGGTTATGTTACAATTGGTTAGGTTAGGACAGTGTAGCTTTGAATTTTTTCTATACCCTGCTATTATATGGATTTTTGCGCTCTACTCGCCCCTAACATGACCTGCATGGCCCTGGGTATGCCAGCAGCAGTAATCTCGCAATGTTAGGTTGAAATATGTTAGGTTTGGTTATGTCAGGTTTGTCTACGTTAGGATAGGATTGCTTTCACTTTTGTGATAAGCTCTCATATTCGGTGGATTTCGGCAATCCACGTTGCTCTAATACGATCTGCTGGGCTCTGGGAGGCCAGCAGTATTGGTCTTGGCACGTTAGGCAGAGTTATCGTACTTTCGGTTAGGTTAGGGCAAGATAGCTGAGACTTTTGTGCTATCACTGCTATTCGGCCGATTTCTGCGCCCCGCTGTGCTCTAATATTTTTTACTTGGCCCTGGGGAGGCCGGCAATTTTGGTTCCGGCACGCTGGATTTTGTTACGTTACGTACGTTTATGTGACCATTGGTTATGTTAGGGTAGGATATCTTTAACTTTTGCACTATACACTGCTATTCGGCGGAATTCGACATTGCGCTGCGCTCTAATATGTTCTGCTTGCACTTGGGAGGCCAGCAACTTTGTCCCCGCTACGTCAGTTTAAACCATGATACGTTTGGTTATGTAACGTGTGGTTTTGTTAGGATGGAATGGCTTCAACTTTTTTGCTATACACTGCGATTGCATTGATTTCTATGCTCTCCTCTCATCTAATATTTTCTGCTCCGCTATTGGAGGCCAGCAATAGTGGTCGCGGGGCGTTGGGTAGGTAAAAGTTACGTTTGGTTATGATATGATTGGTCAGGTTACTATAGTGTAGCTTGGACTTTTGAGCTATACACGGCTATCCGGTGGACACTTGCTCTCTACAATGCTCTTGTACGTTCTGCATACCTCCGGGGAGCCAGCAATTGTGCCCTCGGTACGTGAGGATGGGTTACGTTGCATTGGGTTATGGCATATTAGGACATGCTCGGTAAGGATAGCTTCTACTTTCGTGCTGTGCGAGTGTTATTCGGTGGGTATCAGCGATATACTTGGCTCTGCTATATCTCCTTGGCCGAGGGGCGGCCAGCAATGGCGGCCTAGGCAAGTTAGGTCGAGTCATGTTACGTTCCGTTAAGTTATGTTATGCTAGGATCGGTTAGGGTAGCTCTGACTTTCGTAGTATACATCACTATTCCGTGGATTTCTGCGTGATATTGTCCAGTACTACGTTCTGCTTGGCCTCGTGGAGGCCAGCAATAGTGGACCCGGCACGTTGGGTTGTGTTATGTTACGTTTTGTTATGTGAAGGTTGGTTATGTTAGAGAAGGATAACTACACCTTTTGTGGTATACACTGCCATTCGGTGGATTTCTGCTTTCAACTGCACTCGAATACATTCTGCTTGGCCCTGGGGATGCCATCAATTGTGTTCTCGCCATGTCAGTTTGAATTAGGTTCGGTTTGGTCGTGTTACGTTTGGTTAGGTTAGGATAGGATATCTTCGACTTTAGCGCTATACACCGCTATTTAGTGGATTTCTTCTCTCCACATTGCTCTAATGTTATCTGCTTGGCCTCGAGAAGGCCAGCAATAGTGGTCTCGGAACGCTAGATTGAGTCAGGTTACGTTTGGTTATGTTACAGGTTGCTTTGTTGTGACAGGTTAGCTTTGGCTTTTGTGCTATACACTGCTATTCGGAAGAATTCTGAGCTCTATAGTGCTTTATTGTGTTCTGCTTGGATCTGGGGATGCCAGCTATAGTGGTCTAGGGTTGATAGGTTGAGTCGCTTTATGTTCGCTTATGTCACGTTTGGTTAAGTTAGGATGGGATAACTTTGACTGTCGTGCTAGGCTCTGCTGTTCTTTGGCTTCTTGCGCTCTTGGTTGCACTACTATAATCTACTCGACCCTGGGGATGCCACCAGCGGCTGTCGTGGCACGATAGGTTGGGGGAGGTAACGTTTGGCTTTGTTAGGTTGGGTTAGATTTGACTACGACGTATTTGACTTTTGTGATATACACTGATGTTCGGTGGACTTCTGCACTCCACTATCCTCTCATATATCCTGCTTTGCTCTGGACAGTCTAGCAATAGGGTCCTCGGCTCGTTAGGGTTAGTTATTCATCGTTTGTTAGGGTCAGGTTGGGTCCGGTTACGTAAGGATATCTTCGACTTTTGTGCCATACAGTGATATTTGGCGGCTTTCTGCGCTCCACCGTGTTCTACTGTACTCTGCTCGAATCTGCGGAGGCCAGCAGTAGTGTTCGTGGCACGATAGTCTTCGTTAGGCTACGTTTGTTAATGTTTCGTTTGGTTATGTTAGGAGAGTGTAGGTTTGTCTTTTGTGCTGTACACCGCCATTCGGTGGTTTTCAACACTCCACACTTCTCTAGCATATCCTGTTCGACACTGGGGAGGCCAGTAATAGTTGTCTCGGCAAGTCGGGCTTAGCTATGCTACGTCTGGTTAGGTTGGTTCGGGTAATGTTAGTGTAGCTTCGACTTTCGTGGTGTAAACTGCTGTTCGATGGGTTCCTGCGATCTACTGTGCTCCAGTATATTCCACTTGGCTGTGGGGAGGCCAGCAGTATTGGTCTTGGCACGTATGTCTGAGTTAGGTTGCGTTCGGTTATGTTACGTTTGGTTAGGTTAGGAGAGGATAGCTTTAACTTTTGCGCAATACACGGCTATTCGGTGGTTTTCTGCTCTCTACATTGCTCTAATGTACCCAACTCAACTCCGTGAAGGCCAGCAATGGCGGTCGTGGCACGACAGGTAGGGATACGTTATATTCGGTCAGGTTAGGTTAGGTTGCGTTTGGTAAGAATGGCATCGTCTTTAGTGTTATACTCTGCTATTCGGTGATTCCTGCGCTCTGCTATCCCCTAATATGGCCTGCTTGGCTCTGGAGAGGCCAGCAATAGAGGCCTCGGCTCGTTAGGCTTAGTTACTCTAATTCTGGCTAGGTTAGGTTTGGTCGGATGAGGTTAGGATATCTCTTACTTTTGTGCTACGCAATGCTATTTGGTGGCCTTCTGCGCTCTAAATGGCCCTACTATACTCTCATGGACTCTGGGAAGGCCAGTAGTAATTGTCTCGGCACGTTAACTTGCGCTAGGCTACGTTTGGTTTGGTTACGTTTATTTGGGTATGGTTCGGATAGCATTGACTTTCGTGGTATAAACTGTTGCTGGGTGGATTTCTGCGCTCTGCTGTGCTCTAATATTTTCTGCTTGGGTCTCGGAAGGCCAGTAATGGTGCTCGCGCCCGGTTGGGTTGATATATGCAACGTTTGGTTATGTTACGTTTGGCTATGTGGGGGTAGGTTTGCTTCGACTTTTGTGCTACACGCTGATATTCGGTGGACTTCTGTGCTCTGCTGTGACCTTATAGGCTCTGATTTGCTCTGGGGATTCCAGAAAGGGATGCCGCGAATCGTTAGTTTGAGTTAGTTCACGTTTGGTTATGTTACGTTTGTTTGGGTCAGGTAAGGGTACCTTTGACTTTACTGCTATACCCTGCAATCCTGTGGATCTCGGAGGTCTCGTCTCCTCAAATATGCTCTTCATGGCAATGGAGATGCCATCAATATTGGATCCGGCACGTTAGGCTCGGTTAGTCTACGATTGGTTATGTTTGGTTAAGTTAGGTTTGTTTAGGATATCTCCTACTTCTCTGCTATACAGTGCAATTTGGTGGCATCCTGCGTCCTACTGAGCTCAAGTAGATTCTGTTTGACTCTAGAGCGGCCCGCAATAGTGGTCTCGGCAGGCTAGGTTGCGTTATGCTGCGTTCGGTTATGCCCTGTTAGCTTGGGTTGGGTATGGATAGCTTCGTATTTCGTGTTACACACAGTTATTCGGTGGAATTCTGCGCTCCACTATGCAGTACTTTACTGAGCTCGAATCTGCTGCTGCCAGCAGCAGTGAACGCGGGACGTTGCTTTTAGTTATGTTACGCTTGGTTTTGTTACGATTCGTTAGGTTAGGAAAGGGTGGAAGCAACCTTTGTGATATACATTGCCATTCAGTGGATATCTTCGCTACACTGTGCTCTAATATGTTCTGCCATGCACATGGTAGTTCTGTCATAGTGGTGTAGGCACGTTGGGTTTGGCTAGCTTCGTTTGGTTATGTTTCGTTTTGATAGGTTAGGACTGCATAACTGCGACTTTTGGACTATGCACTGCTATTCGGTTGATTTCTCCACTCTTCATTCCTCTATTATACTTTGCTGGGCTCTGGGGATGCCTGCAATAGTAGTCACAGCACGTTAGGCTTAGTTATTCTAGGTTCGGTTTGATCAGGTTAGGTCGGGTTAGGTTAGGTTATCATTGACTTTTTTGCTATACATTACTATTTGGCTGCTTTTTGCGCACTACTGCACTCCACTAAACTCTGCTCGACTCTGCGGGGCCTGCAATAGCGGCCGTGGCACGATATGTTGAATTAGGTTGCATTCAGTGGTGTTAGGTTTGCTTACATTTGGTTGTTGCGGCTGTGGCTTTTGCGTTGTACACTGCTGTTCGGTGGACATCTGCGCTCTGCTGTGCCCTAATGTATTCTGAATGGCTGCGGGGAGGCCAGCAATGGAGGTCTCTGCTCGTTAGATTTCATTATTCTACGTTCGGTTAGGTGAGGTTGGGTCAGGTGAGATTTGGATATCAATGTCCCTTGTGCTATACACTGCACTTCGGTGGTTTCTACGCTCTACTGTGCTGAAGTATGATCTGCATAGCTCTTCGGAGGGTAGTAATGGTGGTCTCTGCACGTTAGCTTGGGATAGAGTACGTTTGGCTAGGTTACGTTAGCATTGGTTGGGTTTGGTCAGCATCTACTTTTCTGCTTTACACTGCGATTCATTGGATTTTTACGCTCTACTCTTCTCAGTTATGCACTGCTTGGATATGCGGAGGCCAGCAATACTGGCCGCGACACGATAAGTTGAGTTAGACTACGTTTCGTTATGTTAGGTTTCGTTCGGTTAGGATAGGATGGCTTCGACTTATGTGCTCAACAAGGATATTCAATGGTCCTGTATGCTCTACTGTGCTCTAGCATATTGTGCTTGACTCTGGGGAAGTCAGCGGTAGTGGTCTCGACACTTTGGGCAGAGTTATGTTACGCTTGATTTGGTTAGGTTTGGCTGGGTTTGGTCATTATGTCTTTGACTTTCGTGCTGTACATAACATTTCGGTGGACTTCTGTTCTCTGCTGTGCTGCAGTGTGTCCCGCTTGCCTCTGGGATGGAGGCAATAGTGGCCTCTGCGCGATGTACTGAGATCGGTTACGTTTCGTTGTGGTAGGTTAGGCTAGGATAGGTATGGATGGCTTTGACGTCAGTGCTGTACACTGCGATTCGTTATATTTCAGCCCTCTACAGTGTGCTACTATCCTCTGCTCCGCTCTGGGGAGGCGAGAAATAGTGTTTGCCGCTCGTTAGGTTGAGTTAAGTTGCGTTTATTCTAGGTTAGTTAGGTTGGGTTAGGCAGTTATAGCCTCGAATTTTCTGTTATATACTGCTATTCCGTGGATTTCTGCGCTCCCATTTGTCCTGCTACAATCAGCTTGGCTCCGTGGAATGCCAGGAATGGTGATCGCGTCGGGTTAGGATCAGTTATGTTACGTTTGGTTATGATATGTTGTTTAAGGTTTGCTTAGGATGGCTTTGACTTTTGTTCCAGAAACTTCTATTTGGTGCGCGCCTCTGCGCTCTGCTGTGCTCTAGTATGTTCTGCTTGGCGATGAGGAGGCCAGAAATCGTGGCCGCGGCACGTTAGTCTGAGTTGGGTTGCGTATGGTTAGGTTATGTTAGCATGGGTTATGTTTGAATAGCTTTGACCTTTCCGCAATACACTGCCATTCTATAGACTTCTGCGCTCCACTCTCCTCTAATGTGTTCTGCTTGGCTCTGGCGAGAGTAACAGTACTCTTGGTGGCAGCTTAGGTAGAGTTTTACTACGTTTGGTATAGTTGCGATTTGATAGGTTACGGCAGGTTACGTTTGACTTTTGCGCCATACACATCTACTCAGTGAATTTCTGCGCCCTACTGCGCTCTAATATGTTCTGCTTCTCTCCGGGGAGGTCAGCAATATTGTTCGTGGCACGTTTGTTTGTGTTATGTTACGTTTCGCTTCCCTAGGTTACGTTCGGTTTTGACAGGTTGGCTTTCACTTTTGTGCTATGCACTGCTATTTGGTGGCTTTCTGCTCTCGACTGCGCTCTGCTATACTCTGCTCGTCTCTCTGGATGCCAGCAATAGTGGTCGTACCACGATATACTGAGCAATGCTGAGTTTGGTTGGGTTATGCTAGTTTGTGTTATGTTCGCATAGCTATGACTTTCGTGGTATACACTGCTAATCGGTGATTTCTTGGCTCTACTGCGCTCTGGAATGTCCTGCTTGGCACTGGGGATTTCAGGAATACTGCGCCAGGCACGTTAGTTTGGATTACGTTGTGCTTGGTTATGTCACGTTTGGATAGGCTAGGAGAGTACAGCATTGACTTTTGTGCTATATACTGCTTTTCGGTGGACTACTGCGCTATAATGTGCTAGAGTATGATTCGCCAAGCTCTGCGGAGTCCAGTAATAGTGGTCCCTGCACGTTCGTTTGAGTTATATTACTTTTGGTTAGGTTATGATCGTATAGGTTTGGTTAGGATATCTTTGACCTTCTCGGCATATACTCTTATTCGGTGGATTTCTACGCTGTACTGCGCTGGAATGTATTCTGCTTGGCCCTGGGATGTCCAGCAATAGCGGTCGCGGCTCCACATACTGAGTTATGCTCCGTTTTGTTAGGCTATATTTGTCTGGGTTTGGTTTGGATAGCTTTGACTTACGCGATGTATACTGCAGTTCGGTGGATTTCTTCAATATACTCTGTTTTAGTTTACTGCACTCTGCTGGACTCCCGGTCCGCCAGCAATGGTGGTCGCGGCACGACAGGTTGAGTCAGAATACGTTCGGTTAGACTAGATTACGTTGCGTTAGGTCTGGGTAGCTTTGACTGTAGTTCTACACACTGCTATTCTGTGGACCTCTGCGCTCTACTGTTCGCTGACACAATCTGCTTGTGTCTGGGGCTCCGTGAACTGTGGTCGCGGCAAGTTAGTTTGGGCTATACTCATTTCGTTTTGTCTAGGTTTGGCTATGTTTGGTTCGGATACTCTTTACTTTTTCGCTATACACTTCCAGTAGGTTGATTTCAGCGTCCGATATTGCAATACTGTACTCTGCTTGACTCTCGTGAGGCCATCAGTAGTGGTCGTGGCACCACAGGTTGTGTTGCGTTGCATTTGGTTATGTAACATTTGGTAAGGTTAGGGCACCATATCATTGACTTTTGTGCCACACCCTGAAACTCGGTGGACTTATGTGATCTACTCTGAGCTTATGTGCTTTGGTTTGCTTTGGGGAAGCCAGAAAAAGATGCCGCGGCACGTTAGTGCGTGTTATGTCACGTTTGGATAGGTTTCGTTTGTTCGTCAGGTATGGGTAGCTTTGACTTTTCACCTACACCCAGCGACCCTATGGATCGCGGAAGACTACTCATCCAATATGCTTTGCATGGCGATGGGGAGGCCAGCAACCGCGGACCCGGCACGTTTGGCTTAGTTAGTCCACATTTGGTTAGACCAGGTTGGGAGGTGCTAGGTTATGATTTCTTTGACTTTTGTGCTATACACTGCAATGCGGCCGCTTTCGGCGCCCTACTGTGTTCTACTATATTCCTGTTGTCTCCGCGGAGGTCAGCAATAGTGGTCTAGGCACGTTTGGTTGTGTTAGGCTGCGTTTGGTTAAGTCATGTTTGGGCAGATTAGGCAAGGATAGCTTTGAATGTTGTGATATAAATTGTTACTGGGCGGTTTTCTGCGCCCCACCATGTTCTAATATGCTCTGCCTGTCTCCGCCGAGGCCGGAAATGTTGGTTTCGGCACGTTAGTTCGAGTTAAGTTACTTTTAGCTATGTTAAGCTTGTTTGTACCAAGTTAATACAGCTTCGCCTTTTCTGCTATGCACTGCCGTTGTATTAGCTTCTGCGCTCTACTCTCCTCTAATATGTTCTGTTTGACCCTGTGTAGGCAGGCAACACTGTTCGCGGCACGTTACGCAGTGTTTGATTGCGTTTGGGTATGATAGGTTAGGTTGGGTTAGGACAAGATAGCTTTGACTTTCGCGCTCAACACAGATATTCTAGGGACTTCCGTGCTGTGCTGTGCTCTATCATTTTCCGCTTGTCTCTGGGGCGCTCGCAGTAGTGGTGGGGCCACGTCAGATTGAGTTGTGTTACGTTTGGTTAGGTTTGATTCGGTTTGGTTTGTTGAGTATATCTTCGACTTTTGTCCTATTCATTGCAATGCGTCTGATTCTTACGATCTACTGGTCTCTAGTATATTCTGCTCGGCTCTGCGGAGGCCAGCAATAGCGGTCTCGGCACGTTAGGTAGTGTTATGCATCATTTGATTATGTTTCGTACGGCCAGGTTGGGCAAGGATAGCTTTTGCTTCTGGGATATAAACCGCTATACCCTAGATTTATGAGCTCTACTGTGATCTAATATTCCCTGCTTTGAACTGGGAATGCTCGAAATTTTGGACGTGGCGCATCAGGATTTGTTAGGCTACGCTTGGCTAGGCTAGGTACGTTTGGGTTAGTTTAGGATATCGTAGACTTTCGGGCCATACACTAAGATTCTATGCACCCCTGCGCTCTACTCTCCTCTAGTATGCCCTGATTGGGGGTGGAGAGGCTAGCAATTTTAGGCTAGGCACGGTATGTTGGGATTTGTTACGTTTCATTATGTCTGCTTTGTTCGGATTAGGTTAGGATACCCCTTACTTCTTTGCTATACACTGCTATCCGGGCGGTTTCGTCATTCCACATTGCTCTGCTGCACTCTGCTTAGCTCCTGTGCGGCCAGCAATAGCTTTTATGTTACGTTTGGTTAGGTTAGGATAGGGTAACTTCGACTTTTGTGCTATACGCTGTTAATGTACGGTCCTCTGCGTAGTCAAGCATTCGCTAAATCAACATAACGTGCAGCGACCAATATTGCGGGTCTTCCCACGGGCAAGCAGAATATAGTACAGCACAGCAGAGCGCAGAAGTCCACCGAATAGCAGTATATAGCACAAAATGCTACGTTACACTCTCCTAACATAGGCAAGCGCAACACAACCGTACGTAACATAGTTCAACCTAACGTACCTAGAGAGCTATTTCTGCCCTTTGCAGCGTCAAGCAGAATACGATAGAACACAGTAGAGCGCCGAAATCCATAGAACCGCGGTTTATAGCAGAAAAGTCGAAGCTATCCAAACCTAACCCAAACCTACATAACAAACCCAAACGAAGCCTAACTCTTGCTAACGTGCCGAGACAGCTATCACCGCCCTCCCTTGGGTTTGACTGGGTGCAGTGGAGGAATGAGGAGCGCAGAAATCCATCGAATAGCAGTGTGCAGCACAAAAGTCGAAGCCATCATAAACAAACATAGTTCAACATAGGCTAGCCAAACGTAACATAACACGAACGATCGTGTCACGACCGCTATTTCTGGCGCCTCAGAGTCGAACATGGTATAGTAGAGCAATGTAGAGCGCAGAAATCCGACAAATAGCAGTGTGTGGCATAATAGTCAAAGTTACAAATCCGCCAAATAGCAGTGCGTGACATAATAGTCAAAGTTACCCTATTTCATCTTAAACAAACCTATCGAAACCAAACGCAACCGAATACAATCTAACGTGCCTAGACCACAGTAGCTCGCCTCACCACCGCCAAGCACAACATAATAAAGGAGTGTTGGGTGCAGAAGTCCATGGAATGCCAATGTATAGTAGAAGGGTCAAAGCTATCCTAACATAACCCTGACTAATCTAACATGGCCAAACGTAACCTAAACCAACCGAACGCGTCGAGAACACTGCTGCTGGCATCCCAGAGCCAAGCAGTGCATATTACAGCTCAGTAGAGCGCAGAAACCCACCGAGCAGCAGTGTACAGCACAAAAGTCGGATATATCCTGTCCTAAACTAAGCAAGTGTGACATAACCAAACGTAATCTAACTCAACCTATCGTGAGGAGACCAGTATTCATGTCCTTCGTAGAGCCAAGCAGAATATGTTAGAGCAGAGTAGAGCGTAGGAATAGACCGCATTGCAGTCAATAGCACAAAAGCCTATGATATCCTGACAAAACCTATCCCAAACTATTAAGACCGAAAGTAACATAACTCAACCTAGCGTGCCTAGACCATTACTGCTGGCATCCCCGGTGCCATTCCGAATATACCGGAGCACAGTAGAGCGCACAAATCCTCCGCATTGCAGCGCAAAACACAAAAGTCAAAGATGCACTGACCTAACCAGACCTAACCAAACCAAACCATACGTAGCATAACCAAACATCACGTGCAGATACCACTACTGCTATCTTTCCCAGAGACAAGCTGAATATATTAGAGCACATCAGATCGCAAAATTCCGCCGTATGGCGGTGTATAGCACAAAAGTCGGAGCTATCCCCTCCTAACTTAACCAATGGTAACATACCCGAAGTATCGTAACCCAACCTAACGTGCAGCGACCATTATTGCTGGCATCAACAGTGCCAAGCAGACCACAATAGAGGAGAGAAAAGCGCAGAAGTCCATAGAATCGCACGGTATAGAGGACCAGTCGAAGCTATACAAACCTAGCCAAAGCTAACGTAACCTAACCAAACGTAGCTTATCTCAAACTATCATGCCGAGGCCAACATTGCTGACATCGCCAGAGCCGAACATAACACATTAGAGCGCAGTAGAGCGCAGAAATCCACCGAATAGTCGTGTATAGCACAAAAGTCATAGCTATCCGAACATAACGAAAGCAAACGTTCCCTAGCCGAACGTAGCATGTCTCAACCTAACGTGCCTAGACCACTATCACTGGCCCCACGAGAGCCAAGCAGAGTGTGATAGAGCTCTGCAGAGCGCAGAAGTCCTCACAATAGCTGTGTGTAGAACAAAAGTCGTAGCACTCCCGTACGTACGTAGCCAAACGTAGCATAACCAAAAGTTACACAACCCAACCTGACGTGCCCCGACCACTATTACTGACTTCACGAGAGCCAAGCAGATTGTGATAGAGCACTGCACGGCGCAGAACACGATACTATAGCTGCGTGTAGCGCAAAAGTCAAAGATATACTAACCTAACACAAGGAAGCCAAACATAGCCAACCGTAAACCGTCTCAACCTGACGTGACGCGGCCACAATTGCTAGCCACCCCAGAGCCAAGCAGAACATATTAGAGGAGAGTAGGACGCAGAAATCCGTAGAATCGCAGTGTTTAGCAGAAAAGTCAAACCTATACAAACCTAACCCAAGAGAACGTGACATTGCGAACGTAGAATAACTAAAAATGTCGGGCCGCAACCACTATTGCTGGACTCTGTAGGGACAAGCAGAATATGGTAGAGCAGAGTAGAACCTAGAAAGCCTCAAAATAGTGTATAACACGAAAGTATATGATGTCCTATTTTTCTTACATTTTCCACGTGGGGAATCTTCCAAAGGTACCAGGCCACCTTAGGCGAGGCGACGGGGTTACGTGGGATTCTCACCCACTAAAATTCCCACGATGTCTAGCCATTCGCATTTCGGTGCGCCCAGGACTTCGCAGCGACGCAATTGCCAGGGCGCCCCAGCGACGCATCCGCAGTTCCCTCCCGTCGCGACGGGAAAGCGCACCCGAAACGATCATGACCATGCGCGCGAGACGGGCCGATTACAGGCACACACAACACGCATACCACCGCACCGCAACGCACGCATACCCTGCGGCCGCCGCGCAACCATCACGCCACGCCGCACGCCCGGACCACGGTCTCTCGAACATACGTGCCCCCACACGCCAGCCCGTGGTCACCCTGACCTAGGTTACATCGGGAGAGTGAGGCGGTCTCCCCAGCCGTAGGTACATGGTCCCTCGCGAAGGCGGAGGTCTAACGCGTTAACACATCCGGCAGTGCGCGCGCCGCCGAACGGCGCCGCGCAAGCAGCCTCCGCCGCCCTACCTATTAGGTAGTTACCCGTGCCCGGTTAGCACCTGTGTCAGGCCGAAAGTGTGTCGACTGCCGCTGCGCCCGCATGTATCCAGCACGGGGAGCACAGCCTCGAACGTCCGGTGCCACCGGCTGCTCGTCTTCCTCAGCCGAGCTCGCCAGGCGGCCATCACCGACTGTCGGACCCTTTGCCTCAACGAAACGTACCCTTGATCAGGAGCACCGCCGCTGCCAGCGCGTAGGAGTCCGTAGATACGGGCCTCCCACACCGCTTGCAGTTCGAACGGCGGAACACCCGCCAGGACCATAGCCGCCTCGTGGAATATCGGGCGGTAACCGCGCACGACCCTGACCGCCATCCTGCGAGCGACTCGCCGGAGAATCGCCAGACTGCCCGGACTAGCGACCAGGTCGTGCGCTCAGATCGGAACCCCGTAAAGTGCCACAGTGCGAACACTTCCCGTGTAGAGGCGACGCACCCTCCCGCCTGGCACACCCACGTTGGGTAGCAGGCGATAGAGCGTCCCAGCCATACCTTCCAGGCGTGATTCCAGCGCGAGGAGATTCTCGTCCAACTTCCAGTGGTTATCATGGACGAGACCGGGATGTTTTATCCGGTCCCGTACCTCGACCACGAAGTTCCCCACACGCATCATGGAGATAGGCGTCTTCCCGTGGTGCCGATGGCAAAACCACATTGCCTCGGTCCTCTCGGTGGAGGTACTCAGACCCAGCCGCTGGATGCTATTCGCGACGAAGGCCTCGCCGCTTTCCGCGCTCAGCGTGGCCTCCTCCCAACTCGATCCGGCTGATATCACCAGCGTTCCGTTCGCGTAACACGCCAGGCTCAGGCCGCGGGGGAGGGGAGTGCGCATTACGGCGTCGTACGCGAGGTCCCAGATGATCGGCCCGAGTACCGATTCCTGTGGAACCCCGCAGTTCGTTGCCCGCACGACGGACGAGTATTGAGCCCGGGATGCTAGATCGAGCGCTTCGCCAAGTAGACGCCGATCACCGCCATCGTGTATTGGGGAGTCTGTGGTACCACAGGGTACACCGGATGGCGGCCCAGGACATGGTGTTGATGGCGTTGGCGGTATCCACACCGACCGCAAGCTCCACCGCGCCCCGGTCAACGGTAGCCTTCGACTGGGTACGAACGCGCTTAATCGCGTCGATCGTCGACCGACCATGCCGGAATCCGAACTGGCTGACGCTGAGATCGGGACACACGTCCATTAAATGCTCTCGGATGCGGGCAGCTAGAACGCGCTGGAAGAGCTTGCCGCCTCGTCGAGCAGGCATAACGGCGGCTTCCCTGGTTTTGGGATCAGCACAGCCCTCGCTCTCTTTCAACATGCCGGGGAGCGATCGTTCCTGGGGCAGCAGTCGAACAGCCGTCTCACACTGTCACCCCACGCCGCCAGAGACAGTGCAAAGGCACGTCCTGGGATGCCGTCCCAGTCTGTTTGCAGGGAACCCCACGCCACGGAGTGGACGTTGAAGTCCCCCAGGACCAGAACCGGACGAGCCATTCGTCCACTAAGGAAACCTCCGAGCTCGTCCGGATTCCTCTCGCACGACGAGAGGCCGCGGTTGAGGGAGACGTAGCACCCCACCACGACTACGTCGTTCCAGGTGACCGCCACGAATGCCTCACAGATGTGAAGCAGCGTTGGTGCGGGTGTATGCAGTATTCCCCTGGTGATGATGGCCACGGAGCCGTCCCGATCCCCGAACTACACGTCTTGATCGAGGATACGGTACGGCTCTGCGGTAACAGCCAGCCCGACACCCAGCTCAACGAGCATCTGCAGGAGCAGGTCCTGCGACGTCCGCGAGTGGTTGAGGCTGGCCTGGAGCACCATGGACGGCGTGAAATTCAGGCCGTGCCCATGGCCTCCTCCTGGCTCCCCTACTTTAGGGCCGGCTGCGGGCTCGGTGCTAAGCCGTTCGGCGGGACCTTCGCGGACTCAGATTTCGAATTGGCGCTCGCGGGTGCCGAGGCGGACGCGCGCCTGCAGGCGCCTGGCGAACCGCGCATTTCGCCTTTGGCGGGCAACACGCCTTGCTGCCCAGCCGGTAGTATATGATGCCCTGATATAACCAGATAAAACCTAACCTTGCCAAGCGCAAAATAACAAAAACTAACGAAGCGAGACGACGGATGCTGGCCTCACCAAATCCAAGCAGAATATATTAGACCACAGTAGAGCGCAGAAATCCATCGAACAGCAGTGCATAGTACAGAAGTCGAAGAAATTGTAACCAAACATATCGCTATCTGACCTGACCAAACGTAGAGAAACTATGCCGTACGGGACGACACCACGTTTTCTGGCATCCACAGAGAAAAGCAGACCCCATTCGAGCACATCAGGGAGTAGAAATGCACCGAAAGAAAGTGTATAGCACTAAAGTCAGAGCTATCATAATCAAACATAGCCTAACCGCAAGTAACCAAGCATAACCTTATTAAACCTAACGCGCCACGACCACCATTGCTGACCTCCAAAGAGCCAAGCAGAACATATTATCGGGGAGTAGATTGCAGAAATTCACAGGATCGCAGTGCATAGCACACTATTCAAGGCCACCTTATCCTATCACAACCATGCGTAAATAACCATACGCAGCATAACTCATCTTAACGTGCCGATACATCTCCTGCTGGACCCTTCATAGCCGAGCAGAATATATTGGCGCAGAGTAGAGCGCCGAAATCCACCGAATATCAGTGTATTACAGAAAGTTCGAAGCAATCCGACCAAATTTTACCAACCCTAGCCATATGAAACGTATCCTATCTCAACCAAACCTGCCACGAAAACTATTGCTGGCCTCCCAAGAACCAAGAAGTGGCTTGTAGAACAACCAACAGAGCAGATGTCCGCCGAAAAACTGCGTAAAACGCAAAAGTCAGCGTTGCCCTAGCCAAACATAGCTTAACCTAACCAGACGAAGCCTAATTCAACATGACGTGCCGGCACCACTATTGTTGGCTTCTCCAGAGGCAAGAGGAACATATTAGGGCGCTCTAGGTCGCAGAGAACAGCCGAATAGCAATGCGCAGCACAAAAGTCATATCTATCCTAGCCTAACCAAGCAATGCGTGATATAACCAGACGTAACGTAACACAACCTAACGTGCCTTGACCACTGTTGCTGCCTTCCACAGAGCCAACCGGAAAATGCTAGAGCATGGCAGGGCGCAGTGGGCCTCCAAAGAGAGGCGAATAGCACAAACGTCATGTATACCCTAACCTTACCTGGCCTAACCTGACGTAACCAAACGTGGACTAACTCAATCTAAGGAGATGAGACCACTATTCCTGGCATCTGCAGTGCCAAGCAGATCGTACCAGAGCACAGTAGATCACAGGAATCCACCGTACAGCAGTGTACACCACGAAAGTTAAAGCTACGCGGACTTAACCCAAACTAATTTAACCAAACCAAACGTAGCCTAAAGCAAGCTAACGGGCGGACAGCACAATTGCCGTCCTCCACACAGACAAGCAGAGCATATTAGGGCAGAGTAGAGCGCAGAAATCTACTGAATAGCAGCGTCTAGCGCAAAAGTCGAAGCTATCCTCCCCTACCCTAACCAAACCTAACCTGAAAAAACGTAACCTGACTCAAAACTTTCGTTCCACGGCCACTATTGGCGGCCTCCCCAGAGTCGAGCAGAGTATAGTAGAGCAATGTTGAGCCTAGACATCGAGCGAATGGCAGCCTATATCACAAAAGTCGAAGCAATCCTATCCTAACCTATCCAAAAATATTGAAACCAATCGTAACAAAACTTAACGTGATGTGCCGAGACCACTATTACTGGAATCCGCAGAGCCAAGCAGAACACATTAGTGCATAGTAGAGCGCTGGCAGCCACCAAATAGTAGCGAAGAGCACAAGCGTCAAGGATACCCTTACCTTATCAGACACAACCTGGCCCAACCAAATGTAGACTAAATGAACCTATCGAGCCGAGTCCAATATGATGGCCTCCGGAACGCCAAGTAGAAAATATTAAAGGAGAGTAGAGCGCAGAAGTCCAAATAATGGCAACGTATTGCAGAAATGTTAAAGATATCCTAACCCAACCCAGACAAGCCTAATCCATCCAAAAGTAACCTAACACAAACTAACTTGCCGAGACCAATATAACTGACATCCCTGAGCCAAGGAAATAATATTATAGCGCAGTAGAGGGCAGAAATCCACCAAATAGCAGTGTGTAGCATAAAAATCGGATCTATCCTCTCATAACCTAACCAAACGTAACCTAACCTCACCTAACGTGACGAGACCACTATTGCTGGCACCCGCAGAGCCGGACAGAATGTGCTAGAGCACAGTAAAGCGTAGAAATCGACCGCATTGCTGTTCATACCACAAAAGACGAAGACAACCTGACCGAACATAATCTAACCTAACTTAACCAAACGTAACTTGCCGCATTCACAATTATGTTACATTTGCGAGGTTAGGTTAGGTATAGTTCTGTTAGGATAACCATGACCTTCGTCTATACACTGTGTTCCATTGGATTTCTGAATTCTCCTCTCCCCTAATCTGTGCTGTTCGGCCCTGGAGTGGTCAGCAGTAGTGTTCACGGCACGATAGCTTGAGTTAGGTTGCGTTTGGCTATGCTACGCTTTGTTATGTTAGGACAGTGTAGGAATGACTTCTGTGCCACGCGCTGCTATTCGGAGAATTTCTGCTCCCTACTGTGCTCTAATATTATCTACTTGTCTCTAGGGAGGCACAAATTGTGGTCTCGGCACGTTAGGTTGCTTCCGGTTACGCTTGGTTAGTTAAGTTTACGCTAAGTTCGGCGAGAACGGCTTTGACTTTCGTCCTATACACCGTTATTCGGCGGATTCCTGCACTCATCTGTTCTGTACAACATTCAACAGCAATAGTGGTCCCGGCAGGTTAGGTTCAGATATGTTACGCTTATTACGTTACGCTTGGCAATGTTAGTGTAATATATCTTCGACCTTTGTGGTATACACCGATCTTCGGTGGATTTCTGCGCCCTACTGTTCTCTACTGCACTCTGCTTGGCACTGGGTAGACCAGCATTTATAGCCTCGGCACGCTATGTTGGGCTAGGCTATGTTCTGTTAGGTTATGCTTGGTCAGGGTATGTCAGGATATCTTCGACTTTTGTGCTGTACTATGCAATGATGTGGATTTCCGCGTACGACTATCCTCTAATATTTTCTGCTCGACTATGGGGAGGCCAACAGTATTGGTCTCGGCACGTTAGGTTCAGCTATGTAACGTTTCGCAACGTTATGTTTTGCTTAGCTCTGTTAGGACAGCTCCGGCTTTCGAGCTATACATCGTTATTCGGTGGACCGCGGAGATCTACAGTGTTCTGCTATATTCGGCTTGGCACTGTCTAGACCAGCAATTGTGGTCGTGGCACGTTATGCTTGGTTGGGCTACGTTTGGTTAGGTTAGGTTAGTTTGGGTTAGGTTCGGATAGATTTGACTTCTCTGATATACATTGCGATTCTATGGGCTTCTGAGCACTACTCTCCTCTACTATGTTCTGCACGGCTGTGGGGAGGCAAGCAATAGCGGTCGTGGCACGTTAGGTTGGGTTAGGATACGTTTGGTCAGTCTAGGTAATGCTAGGTTCCGCCAGGGTATCTTCGACTTTCGAATCCTATACAGTTATTCGATGGATTCCTGCGCGCTACTGTGCTCTACCATATTCTGCCGTCTCTCGCGAGGCGAGTAATAGTTGTCGCGGCACGTTATGTTGACTTGCGCTACGTACGGATAGCCTATAATCCTTTGGGTTTGGTCCGGGTAGCTTTGACTTTCTCGCCGTGCACTTGAGTTCTATGGATTTCTGCGCTCTTCCCTGCTCTAATATGTTCTGCTCATCTCAGGGGAGGCCAGAGATAGTGGTCGCCGCGCGTTAGACTGTGTGAGGTTACGTTTGGTTATGTCACGGTTGGTTAATTTGGGACCGGTTAGCTTAGATTATTGTGCTGCACACGGACATTCGGAGGATTTCAACCCTCTACTGTGCTCTAGTATGCGCTGCTTGGCTCTGGGATGGACAGCTATAGTGATCTCGGCAAATTAGGGTAAAATAGTCGTGACTTTTCTGCTATACAGTGCTATTCGGTGGATTTCTGCATTCTACCGTGCTCTAATATATTCTGCGTGGCTCTGTAGGTTCTGCAATAAATGCCTCATCACAGTTATGTTGAGTTACACTACTTTTGGTTATGTCGCGTTTGGTCCAGTTTGGTTTGGGTATCCTTCACTTTTTCGCTGTGCACTCTAATGCGGTGGATTTCTGCGCTCCACAGTGCTATAGTGTATTCTGCTTGGCTCTGGGGAGGCAAGAAATATTGGCCTCGTCGCGCTATGTTGAGTGGCACTACGTTTGATAGGTCAGGCTAGGACGAGTTATGTTAGGGTATCCTTCATTCTTGCACAATGCACCCTAATGCGGTGGATTTCTGCGCTCTGCTGTATCCTGGAGTATTCTGCTTGGCCCTGGGGAGGCCAGAAATGGGAGTATCGGCGCGTCAGTTTCTGATTCGTTACATTTACCTATGTTCCGTTTGGATTGGTTAGGATATGGTAGCCTTAACTTTCGCGCTGTACACTGCTAATCGGTGGAATTCTGCTTCCTAGTGTGCTCTAACATGACTTTCCTGGCTTCGCGGAGGCCATCGATAGCGGTCGTGGCACGTTAAGATGGGTCAGGCTACGTTCGGTTGGGTTAGGTTGGGTCACGTTAGGTTAGTATATCCTTGACTTTTGTGACATGCACTGGAATATGATGGACTTCGGCGCCCTGCTGTACTCTAATATATTCTGCTTGGTTCTGGGGAGGTCAGCAAAGGCGTCCTCGGAACGATAGTTTAAGTTATGTTATATACGATTATGTTACGCCTCGATAGTTTCGGATACGATAACCTTGACTTTTGCGCTATATATTTCTATACGGTGGATTTCTGCCTTCTACTGTGGTCGAATATGTTCTACTTGGCTCTGGGGACGTCAGCAATACTGGTCTCATCACGTTATGTTGAGTTTCACTACTTCTGGTTGGGTTAATCGAGGTCAGGTTGGGCCAAGATGCATTTCACTTACGTGCTAAGCACAGCAATGCGGTAGAATTCTGCGCTCTGAGGTGCTCTAGTATATTCAGCAATAGTGTTCTCGTCATGTTAGGTTGGGTTAGGTTACGTTCGGGTATGTTACGTTTGGCTATGTTAGGAGAGGCTACTTTGATTTATGTGCTTTACACAGCTATTCCGTGGATTTCTGTGATCTACTGCGCTATACTATGATCTACTTGGCTCTTTGGTGTCAGGTAATGGTCTCGGCACGTTAGGTAGAGTCATGTTACATTTCGCTTGGGTAGGTTAGGAAGGCTTGGTTAGTATTTCTTTATCCTGTGTGCTATACACTGCTTTTCGGTGGATTTCTGCGCTTAACATTGCTCTGCTGTACTCTGCTCGACACTGGGGATGAGGGCAATAGTGGTCGTCGCATGTTATTTTGAGTTAAGTTACATTTTGTTTGGTTAGGTTAGGTTAAGTTTGGTAATGATGGCTTCGACTTTCGTGCTATGCACTGTTATTCGGTGGATTTCTTTGATCTACTGTGCTCTACTACGTTCAGCTTGGATATGTGGAGGTCAGGTGCTATGGTCGCGGCACGATATTCTGGGTTATGCTGCGCTTGATTAGGTTATGTTAGGTCAGGTTTGGATAGGTCACTTCGACTTTCGTGTTGTATAATGCTGCTAAGTGGATTCCTGCGCTCTAATGTGCTCTGATATGCTCCCCTCGACTATACGAAGGCCACCAATAACGGTCGCGGCACGTAATGTTGAGTTACACTACGTATGGATACGTTAGGCTATGACTGCTTAGATAAGGATACGGTTGATATTTGTGCTGCACACTGCAGTACTGTTGATTTCTGCGCTATTCTGTACTCTGGTATATTCTGCTTGGCTCTGAGGAGGCCAGTAATAGTTGTCTCGGCACGATAGTTTGAGTAAAGGCACTTTCGTTTATGTTGCGTTTGGATAAGCTAGGATAGTGGACCTCTGCGCTCCTCGTTGCTCTACAACACTCTATCCGGCTCTGGGGATGCCAGCAATGGCTACCGTGACACAATTGGTTGGGTTAGGTATCGTTCGGTTAGGTTAGGTTAGGTTAGGTTCGATAAGGATGGCTTTGACTTTTGCGCTATATACGGCTATTCGGTGAACTTCTGCGCTCTATCGTGATCTAATATGTTCTGCTTGTCCCCAGGGAGGCCAGAAATAGAGGTATCTGGTCGTTAGGTTTAGGTATCCTACGTTTGGTTATGATAGCTTTGGTCTGGTTAGGTTATTGTATCTTTGACTATTGTGCAATACACTGCTATGCGGTGCTTTTCTGCGCTCTTCGTTGCTCTACCATGCTCCACTGGACTCTGGGGTGGCCAGAAATGGCGGTCGTTGCACGATATGTCTGGTTAGGTAACGCATGGTTAGGTTAGGTTAGGTTAGGATAGGTTTGGTTAGGATGGCTTTGACTTCTGTGCTATACAATGCTGTCCTGTGCATACCTGCGCTCTACAGAGCACTAGCATATTCTGGGTGGCTACGCGGAGGCCAGCTGTAGTTGTCCCGGCACTGTAGTCTGAGTTACGTTGCGTATGGTTATGTTACGTTTCGTTAGATTTTGAGAGGGCAGCTTTGAACCTTGTGCTATACACTGCTATTCGGTGGATTTCTGCCCTGTACTGTGCTGTAGTATGTTCTGCTTGCCTCTGGGAAAGCCAGCAATTGTGTTCGCGGCACGTTAGGTTTAGGTACGTTAGGTTTAGTTTAGTTAGGTTCAGTTAGATTAGGTTATGTACGGATGTGTTCGGCTGGTGTAGCTTAGACCATTCTGCTATACACAATTATTCGGCCGATACCTGTACACTGCATTGCTCTACTTGCATATGCTTGTCTGTGTGGAGGCCAGCAATGGCGCTCGTGGCAGCTATTGTTGTGTTATGATACGTTTGGTTGTGTTACGTTTATTTACGATTGATCAGGTTGTCTTTGACCGCTGTGCTATATTGCTATTCGGTGGACTTCAGCGCTCTGCTGTGCTCAAGTATATTCTGCATGGCGCTGTGGCGGCCAGCAATGGTGGTATCGGCGCGCAAGTTTGTATTAAGCTGCGCTCGGTTAGGTTACGTTTGGTTGGGTTTGGACAGGGTAGGTTCGACTGTTGCGCTATGCACTGCCGTTCTATGGATTTCTGCGATCTACTCTCCTCTAATGTGTTCTACTTCGGTGTGTGTATGGCGGCAATTGCTGTCACGGCATGCTAGGCTGGATCAAGTTGCGCTTGGTTAAGTTACGTTTGGTCAGGTTAGGACATGATAGATTAGACTTCTGTGATATACACTGCTATTAGCTGGATTCCTGCCCCCACCGTGCTACACACTAATCTCCTTGACCCTGTGGAGGCGAACAATAGTGGTTGCGACACGTTACGTTGAGTTTTGATGCATTCGGTTAGGTTGCGTATGTATGGGTTAGGTTTGGTTGTCTTTGACTTTTGTGCTGTACACTGCGGTTCTAGGGATTTCCGCGCCCTACTCTCCCATAAAATGTACTGCTCGGCTCCGTGGTGGCCAGGAATAGTTGTCACGGCACCTTGGTTTGAGTTACATTACATTTGATTGGGTTAGGTTTGCATAGGTTAGGATGGTGTAGCTTTGACTTTTGTGCTATACACTGCTATTCGGTGAATATCTGCGCCCTACTGTGCTCTACCATAATCTGCTCGACTCTGGGGAGGCCGGCAATGGGTGTCGTGGCGCGATATGTTGCGAAGAGTTCCGTTTGGTTATGGTACGTTTGGATAGGTTAGGATAACATAATATTGACTTTCGTACTATACATAGCTATGCGGTGGATTTCTGCGATCTACATTGCTCTATTACACTCCGCTCGTATACGGCGGCCTGTAATATTGGTCTCGGCGCGATAAGTTTTGTTAAGCAATGTTTGCCTCTTTTGCGATATGTTTAGGTTAGGAAAGGGTAGCTTCGACTTTTGTGTTGTACACCGTTATCCGTTGGATTTCTACGCTCTACTGTGCTGTAGTATATACTGCGTGGCTATGGGGAGGCCGGCAGTAGTGCTCTCGGCGCTTTAGGCTGTTTTATTTTGCGTTCGATTATGTTACGTTTGGTTATGTTCGGATGGGATAGTTTAGACTTTTGTGCTACACACTGCTATTCTGTCGACTTCAGCGCCCTACGCTGCTCTACTATGCCCTGCTCTGCTCTGGGGAGGCCGGTAGTAGTGGTCTCGTCTCGTTAGGTTGATATAGGTAACGTTTGGTTATGTTACGTTTGGTTAGGTTAGGGTAGGGTATGATTGACTTTTGTGCTAGAAACTGACATTTGTCGGACTTTTGCGCTCCTCTAGGTCCTTATATGCTCTGATTTACTGTGGGGAAGCCAGAAACAGATGCCGCTGCACATTTGATTGCGTTATGTTACGTTCGGTCAGCCTATGTTTGTTTGTGTCTGGTATGGGCTTCTTTGACTTTTCTGCTTTACCCTCCGATCCTATGGATTTCGGAGGTCTCGTCACCTCTAACATGGACTGCATGGCGATGGTGAGGCCAGCAGTTGTGAACCCGGCTCGTTAGGTAGGGTTATTCAACGTTTGGTTCTGTTAGGTCAAGACTGGTTAGGTTACGATTACTGTGACTCTTGTGCTCTACGCTGGTAATTGGTGGCTCTCTGCGCCCTACTCTGCTCCTGTACATTCTGCTTCACCATGGGGAGGCCAGCAACTGTGGCCTCGGCACGATCGGTGAAGATATGTTACGTACGTTCATATTACGTTTGGATAGGTTAGGATAGGTTGCAGTTGCCTTTTGTTTTATAGACTGCCATTCCGTGGATCCCTACGCTCTACGTTGCTCTGCTATACTCTGCTCGATTCTGGGATGGCCAGCAATAGTGTTTGCGTCACGTTACTTTTAGTTATGCTGCGTTCGGTTAAGCTACATTTGGCTGGGTTTGGAAAGTGTAGGCGTAACTTTTGTGCTAAGCACCTATTTTCGATAGGCTACTGCGGTCTACTGTGCTCTAATATGTTCTGCTCGACTCTGTGGAGGCCGGCGATAACGGTCTAGGCACGTTAGTTCGTGTTACGTTACGTTTGGTTTGTTTGCGTCAGGCTGCCATAGCTTCGATTCTTCCGCAATACGCTGGCATTATATGGGCTTCTGCGCTGTACTCTCCTGTAATATGTTCTGCTTGGCGATGGGGAGGCCAACAATAGTGATCTAGGCACCTTAGGTCGGATTTGGTTGAGTGTGACTATGTAGGATAACTTTGACTTTTGTGCCTTAGACTGCTAGTCGGTGGATTCCTGGGCTCTAAATTGCTCTACTATCCTCTGCAAGACTTTGGGGAGGCAGCAATAGTGTTCGCAGCATGTTAGATTTTATTAGGTTACGTACGCGTATGTGACGGTTGGCTTGGTTAGGAGAGTGTTGCTCCGACTTTTGTGCTGTGCACTGCCATTCGGCGGATCTCTGCACTCAGATGTGCTCTAATATGTTCAGCTTTTCTATGGGAAAGATAGCAATAGTGGTATCGGCTCATTACATTGAGTTAGGCTACTTTGGGTTAGGTCAGGGTAGGTAAGGTTATTATCGGACATTTTTGACTATTGTGCTAAACACTGCAGTGGAGCTGATTTTTTCGCTGTACTGTGCACTGGTATATTCTGATAGCTCTGTGAATGTCAGCAATAGTGTCCTAGGTACATTAGGATTAGTTATTTTATGACTGGTTATGTAATGTTTGTTTAGGTTAGACTAGGAAAACTTTGATTTTTGCGCTGTATGCTGCTACTCGGTGGATTTCTGATCGCCACGTTAACGTAATATGCTCTGCTTTGCTCTGGCGAGGCTAGAAGCGGTGGCCGCGGCGCGTTAGGAATGGTTAGGTTTGTTTGGGTTAGGATAAGATATCTTAGACTTTCGTGCAGCACACTGAATTTCGGGCCATTTCTGCGTTCTGCATTCCTCCACCATACTCTGCTCAAATCTGAGGTGGACAGTTGTAGTTGTCTCGGCACGTTAGGTTGTGTTAGGTTTGGTTTGGCTGGGTTATATTTGTCTGTGTTAGGTTAGAGTAGCATTGACTTTCTTGGTATACACTGTTATTCTGTGGCATACTGCGCTCTACTGTGATCTACTGTATTATGCTTTGCCCTGGTTCGTCCAGCAACAGCGGAAGCGGAACGTTAGTTCGAGATTGGTTACGTTTGGTTAGGTTAGGTTAGTTAGGGTCAGGTTACGATAGCTTCGACTTTTCTGCTATACACTGCCATTGTATGGGCTTCTGTGCCCTACTCTCCTCTAATATGTTCCGCTTGCCCACGTGGAGGCCAGCAATAGCGGTCCATGCACGTTAGGTTTAGTTAGTTTGCGTTTTGTTATACCAGGTTTGGTAAGATGAGGTTAGGCTATCTTCGACATTTGTGCTATTCGCTGCTACTTAGCGGCTTTCTGAGCTCTGCTGCGCTCTAGTGTATTCTGCGTGGCACTGGGAATTCCAGTAATAGTGGTCTCGGCACTTAAAGGTAACTTATGTTACGTTTGGTCTTACGTTTGGATAGGTTATGATATCGTAGCTTCGTCTTTTGTGCTACGCGCTGCTATTCGCTGGATTTCTACACTTTACATTGCTCTACTATACTCTGCTCTACCCTGGGGAGGCTAGTAGTAGTGGTGTCGGCACCATAGCTTTAGTTAGGCTGCGTTTGGTTATGTTACGATTGGCTAGGGTAGGGTAGGGTACATTCGACTTCGCGATATACACAGCTATTAGGGGGATTTCTCTGCTCTGTAGTGCTCCAATGGCAAACTCGTCTCATTAGGTTTTGTTAGTCTTTGTTTGGTTTGGGTAGGTTAGCTCAGGTAAGGTTTGGATATCCCTGACATTCGTGCCATTCGCTGCTCTTTGCAGGTTTTCTGCTCTCTGCTGCGCTCTAGCATATTCTACTTGTATCGGTGAATCCAGCAATAGTGGCCTCGTCACGTTAGGTTGAGTTAGGTTGCGTTGGTTTGGGTATGCTTTTTCTGGTTAGGTTTGGATATCCTTGGCTTTCTTGGCACATACTGTTATTCGCTGGGCCTCTACGCCCTACTGTGCTCGACTCTTCTCCGGTCGACCCTGGGGAGGCAACCAATAGTGGTCGCTGGACGTTGGATTGAGTGATATTACGTTCGGCTGCTTCTCGATTGGTTAGGTAAGGCTAGGGTAGCTTCGGCTCTTGTGATGTACACTGTTATTCGGCGGAAATCTGCCCTCCGCTGAGCTCCAATATGCTCTGCCTGGCTCTGGAGAGTCCAGCAATTGTAACCTTGGCACGTGTGGTTGAGTCCGGCAACGTTCGATAGGGTAAAGTTTGTCTGGGTTAGGTTTGCATAGCTTTGACTTTCGTGGTATACAGTGCTGTTCTTTGTATTTCTGCGCTCTTCTCTTCTCTGGCATGCTCTGTATGGCACTGCGGAGGAGAGGAATAATGGTCACGTCTCGTTAGGTTTACTTATTGTGCGTTTGGTTGTGTTACGTTAGGTCAGGTAAGGATAGGATATCTTTGACGTTTGTGTTATTCGCTGCACTTTGGAGGCTTCCTGCTCTTTGCTGTGCTGTAGTATATTCTACTTGGCTCTAGGGAATCAAGCAATAGTGGTCTCGTCACGTTGGGTTAAGTTAGATTGCGTTTGATCATATTGCATTTGGGAAGCTTAGGATAGGATGGCTGTGACATTTGTGTTACACACTGCTATTCGTCGTATTTCTACGCTCTACATTGCTCTACTATACTCTGCCCGATTCTGGGGAAACCAGTAACAGTGGTCCCGCCGCGTTAGCTTTACTTTGGCTACGTTTGGTTATGTTGCGTTTGGTTGGTGTAAGAGAATATATCATTGAAATTTGTGCTATATACTGTTTTCGGGTGAACATCTGCACTATACTGTGCTCTAATATGCTCTGCTTTGCTCTGGAGTGGCTATCAATTTTGGTCGCGGCACGTTAGGCTGAGCTATGTTACCTTTGGTTAGGTTATGTTTGTTTGGGTTAGGCATGGATAGCATTGACTTTCCTGGCATAGACCTTTTTTCGGTGGATTTCTGCACATTACTGTGATCTACTGTAATCTGCTCGACTCTGGGGAGGCCAGCAATGGTGTTCGATGTAAGTCAGGTTGAGTTAGGTTACGTTTGGGTATTTTACGATTGGTCATGTTAGGTGAGGATTGCTCTGACTTTTGTGCTGTACACTGCCATTCGGCTGATCTCTGTACTCTAATGTGCTCTAGTATATTCGGCTTGCCTCTGGGAAAGACAGCATTAGTCGTATGGGCTCATTACGTTGAGTTAGGCTTCGTTCGTTTATGTTCGGATTGGTCAGGTTAGGATTGGACCTCCACTACATTTGTGCTTAGCACTGCAGTGCGGCCGATTATCGCGCTCTACTGTGCACTGGTATATTCTGATTGCTCTGTGGAAGTCAGCAATAGTCGCCTAGGCCCGTTTGTTTGAGTTGTGTCACGTTTGTTTATGTCATGTTTGGTTAGGCTAGGATATGGTAACTCTGACTTTTGCGCTGTGTGCTGCTACTCCGTGGATTTCTGCGCTCCACTTTGATCCGATTTGTTCAGCTTGGCTTTGGGAAAGACAGCAATTGTGGCCTTGGCACGCTATGCTGAGGGAGGTTTCGTTTAGTTGGGTTAGATTAGGTCAGGTTAGGTCAGGATATCTTTGACTCTTGTGCTTCACACAGCAACCCCGCTGATTTCTGGATCTGCTGTGCTCTACTATATTCTGCCTTGCTCTGGTGAGGTCACCAATAGTTGTGCAGGTCGGTTAGGTAAAGTTAGGTTACATTTCGTTATGTTACGTTAGGTTTGGTTAGGGTCGGATAACCTTGTCTTCTGTGCTATACACTACTATTCGGTTGATACCTGCCATCCTCATTGCTCTACTATATTCTGCTCAACTCTACGGAGGCCTGCAATAGAGCAAGGGAGACAGCAATCTCGTCTCATTGCGTTTAGCTGTTCTACGTTTGGTAAGGTCCGGTTTTGTAACGTTAGGTAAGGTTATCTTTGACTTTTGTGCCATGCACTGCTTTTCGGTGGATTTCAACACTCCAGATCGCCCTTCTATGACGTGCTAAACTCTGGGGAGGACAGTAATACTGGTCTCGGCACATTAGGTTGAGAAAGGATGCGCTTGGCTATGTTACGTTAGCTTATGCTTTGTCCGGATATCTTCGCCTTTTCTGCTATACGCTGCGATTCTATGGGCTCCTAAGCCCTACTCTCATCTAATACGCTCTGCCTGACCCTGTGGATGCCAGAGATACTTGTCGCGGTTCGTCAGGTTCAGTTAGATTGCGTTCGGTTGGGTTCGGTCATGTTAGGTAGGGTTACGGTATCTTTGACCATTGTGCCCAGCACTGATATTCCACGGACATCCGTGCTGTACTGTGCTCTATCATATTCCGCTTGTCTCTGGGGACGCCAGTAGTAGTGGTTGCGGCAGGGTAGGTTGAGATGTGTTAGGTTTGCGTATGTTACGTTTGGCTAAGTTAAGAAAGGATATATACGACTTTTGAGCAGTGCATTGCTACTCCGTGGATTTCTGCTCTGTACTCTCCCCTAATATTTTCTGCTTGACTCGGGGAGGCCAGCAATTGTGGTCGCGTCACGTTGGGTTGTGTTAGGTTACGTTCGGTTATGTTACGATTGGACATGTTAGGAAAGGATTGGGTTAACTTTTGTGATAAACACCTATATTCGGTGACACCCGCGCTCCACCACGCTCCAATATGTTCTGTTTTTCCCTGGGAGGCCAGCAATAGTATTCGAGGCACGTTTGGTTGAGTTACGTTTCGGTCGCTTTGGCTAGGTTAGGATAAGTTTGGTTAGGATGGCCTTGTCTTTTGTGCTGTACACTGCCGAACGGTGGATTCTTGCGCTCTATCAAGCTCTAGTATATTCTGCTTGGCTGTACGAAGGCCAGGTGCAGTGTTCACGGCACGTTATGCCGTATTACGTTGCGTACTTTTATGTTACGTTTGGTAACGTTCCGAGAAAATAGCTTACACTTTTGTGCTATATACAGCTGTTCGGTGGATTTCTGCGCTCTACATTGTTCAAGTATGCCCTGCTTGACTCTGGGGATGCCGGCAGCAGTAGCCTTGGTACGTTATGTTGTGTTAGGCTGCCTCTGGTTATGTTGCGATTGGATCGATTAGGAATGAGTAGCATTGACTTTTGTGCTATAGACTGCTATCCAGTGGATTCCTGCGCACAACATTGCTCTACTATACGCTGCTCTTCCACGCGGAGGCTAGTTATTGTAGTTTCAGCACGATAGATAAAGTTAGGCCACGTTCGGTTAGGTTACGTTAGCCCGGCTTAGGTTTGGATAATTATGACTAACGCGGTGTACAATGTTTTTTAGTGGATATATGCGCTCCACTGTGCTCTAGCACACTCTGCTTGGCTCTGAGTATGCCAGCATTAGCGGTATCGGCACGTTAGGTTGAGATAGATTACGTATGTTAATGTTACGTTTTGTCAGGTGAGGATGGGAAATCTTTGACTATTGTGCTAAACACTGTGATTCGGACGATCACTGTACTCTGCATTGCTGTACTAGCATCTGCTAGCCTCTGGGGAGTCCAGAAATAGTGGCCGTGGCAAGTTTGGTTTAGCTAGGTTACGTTTGGTTTGGTTCGGTTTGGATATGTTTGGTCAGGATGACTATGACATTTGTGCTGTACACTGTTATTCGGAGGACTTCTTGCGCTCTACACTGTTCTACTATACTCCGTTCGGCCCTGTGGGACCAGCAACAGTGAACGCGGCACGAAGGGCCGAGCTATGTTACGTTCGTTCAGGTTAATTTAGGTTAGGGTATGGGAGGGTAGCTTTGACATTTGTGGTATACACGGCTATTCGGTGGATTTCTGCTATCTACTGTCCCCTTACATGCTCCGCTCGTCTCTGAGAAGGCCAGCAATAGTGGTCTCGGCACGTTGGTTTGAGTTGCGTAACGTTTGATTAGGTTTTGTGTCTTTGGCTTAGGTTCGGATAGCTTTAACTTTCTCGGCAAAGACTGTTATTCCGTGGATTTCTCCGCTGCACTCTGCTCTATTATGCTCAGCTCGACTCTGAGGAGGCCAGCAATAGTGGTGGCTGCACTTTATGTTGGGTATTGTTACGTTTATGAATGTTACAGTTGGATAGGTTAGCGGAGGATAGCTTCTACTTTTGTGCTACACACTGCCATTTCTGATTTCTGCACTCTACCGTGCTCTAAGATGCACTGCTTGGATCAGAGGAGGCCAGCAATAGCGGTCTCGGCTCGTTAGGTTGAGCTATGCTGCGTTCGGTTAGGTTAGGTTAGATTGTGTTATGTCCGCATATCTTTGACTCTCGTGGTACACAGTGCTATACGGTGGCTTCCTGCGCTCTACTGTGTTCTCGTATTTTTTTCTTGGCACTGGGGAATCCAGCTACAATGGTCTAGTCAAATTGGTTTAAGTTATGTTACACTTGGTTGTATTACATTTGGATGTGTCAAGAGAGGGAAGCCTGGACTTTTAAACTGCACGCTGCTATTCTGCATATTTCTACTCTATTCATTGCTCCACTATGCACTGCTCGTCGCTGGGAATGCCAGTAGTAGTGATCCCAGCACGTTAGTTTGATTTAGGCTACGTTTGGTTGTGTTTCGTTTGGACAGTCGAGGAGTGGGTAGCATTGATTTTTGCGCTGCATAGTGCTATTAGGTGGTCTTCTTCGCCGTACTGTGGTCTAATATGCTTTGCATGGCTCCGGGGAGGCCAACAATACCGGTCTCGGCACGATTGGTTGAGTTACGCTTCGTTCGGTTCGGTTACGTTTGTCTAGGTTAGTTAAGTATAGCTATCACTTTCATGGCATAGACTGCTATGCGGGGGATATATGCGCTCTGGTGTACTCTACTGTACTCTGCTCGACTCTGCGGAGGCCAGTAATATTGGTCTCGGCACGTTAGTTTGATTTAGGCTACGTCTGGTCATGTTACGTTTCGTCAGGGCAGGAGAGGATATCATTGACTTTTGTGCTGTATACAGCTAACCGGTGGACTTCTGCGGCATACTGTGCTCTAATATGATCTGCTTGGCTCTGGGGAGGCCAGCAATGGAGGTCTCGTCTCGTTTGAATGAGTTATGCTACGTTTGGTTTGATAACGTTGGTTCGGGTTAGGTTTGGATAGCTTCGACTTTCTTGGCATAGACTGTTATTCGGTCGATTTATGAGCCGAACTGCGCTCTACTATACTTTGCTCGCCTCTGGGGAGGCCACCAGTAGTGGTCGTAGCAAGAAAGGTTTAGTGTCCACACTTGGTTAGGTTAGATTAGGCATTGTTGGATCAGGATATATTGGACTTTTGTGCTACACGCAACTATTTGGTGCCTACTTGCGCTCTGCTGTGTTTTTGCGTATTCTGCTTGGCCCTGAGGAATCCAGCAATAGCGGTCACGGCACGTTAGGTTGAATTAGGCTGCGTTTGGTTATGTTGCGTTTGGTTAGGTTAGGAGAGGATATTTTTGACTTTTGTTCTATATACTGCCATTCGGTGGACATCAGCGATATACTGTGCTCTGATATGCTCTGCTTGGCTCTGGGATGCCAGGGGTAGTGGTCGCTTCACGTTAGGTTGAGTTAGGTTTCGCTTGGTTATGCTACGATTTGTTAGGCTAGGAGGGGGTAGCTTTGACTTTTGTGCTATACACTACAATTCGGTGGATTTCTGATCTCCGCTGCGATCTGATATATTCTGCTTGGATCTGGGAAAGGGATCCATAGTGGCCTCGGCAACTTATGCTGTGTTAGGCTACGTTTGGTTAGGTTAGGTTGGGACAATTCCGGTTAGGTTATCCCTTCTTTTGTTCATTTCACTGCAACGCCGCAGATTTCTGTGATCTAATGCGCTCTTGTATATTCTGCTTCGCTCTGGTGATGTCAGCAATAGTGGTGTATGGCAGTTAGGTGTGGATAGGTCACGTATGGTTATGCCATGTTTGGCTAGTTTCGGCATGGACGGCTTTGACTTTTGTGCTATATGCTGCTATTTGGTGGCTCTCTGCGCTCTACTGTGCTCTTGTACATTCTGCTAGGCCCAGAGCAATTCAGCAATAGTGGCCTCGGCCCGTAAGGTTGAGTTACTCTACGTTTGGTCATGTTACGTTTGGTTAGGCTAGGACTGGTTGTCCATGGCTTTTGTGCTCTATACTACCACTCGGTGGACTTCTGATATATACTCTGTTCAAATAAGCTCTGCTCGACACTCGGGAGGCCAGCAATAGTGGTCGCTGAATGTTAGGTTCAGTTTGGTTACGTTTGGGAATGTTACGATTGGTTAGGTTAGCAGATGGTAGCTTTGACTTTTGTGCTACACGCTGCCATTCGGCGGATCTCTGCTCCCCAGAGTAACCTAATATGTTCAACTTGGCTCTGGGAAATACGGCAGTAGTGGTATCGGCACATTATACTGCGCTATGCTTCGTTTGGTTATGTTAGGTTAGGTCAAGCTTGGTTAGGGTATCTTTGACTTTTGCGCTTTACATTGCAATGCGACGGATTTCTGCGCTATACTTTGCTCTGGTTTATTATGACTGGCTCTGCGGAGGACAGCAAAAGTGGTCTAGGCACGTTAGGATGGGTTATGTTGCGTTCGGTTTTGTTATGTTTGGGCACGTTAGGCTAGGATAGCTATGACTTTTGTGCTACACACTGCTCTTCGGTCGATTCTTGCGCATTGCTGTAATCTAATACGCCCTGCTTTGCTCCGGTGACGACAGAAATTGTGGCCGCGTCGCGTTATGTAGAGTTATATTACGTTCGGTTCGGCTTGGTTTGTTTGCGTTAGCATAAGGTATCTATGACTCTTGTGCTCTACACTGAAATGCGGTGGATTTCTACCCACGACTGTGCCCTAGTATACTTTGCATTGCTCTGGGAAGGCCGGCAATAGTGGTCTCGGCACGTCATGTTGGGTTATGCTACGTTTGGCTAGGTTGGCATAGGGTATCACTGACTTCTTTGCTAAACACTATAGTGCGGCGCATTTCTGCCCCCTACTGTGCTCTGTTGTATCCAGCTTGGATCTGGGGAGGATAGCAATTGCGGTTTAGGCACGTTAGCTTGTAGTAGGTTACGTTTGATTGTTACGTTTGGATACGTTAATCTAGGATGTCTTCGACTATTGTGCTTTACATTGCTATTCTGTGGCATTCTGGGCTCTACACTTCTCTACTGTTCTCTGGTAGCCCATTGGGAGGCCAGCAGTGGTGGTGGCGACACTTTGGGTTCATCTAGGTAACGTTTGGTTTGGTCAGGTTATGTTAAGCTTGATTAGGATAGCATTGACTTTTGTGCTGTACACAGACTTTCGGTTAATTCCTGCGCTCTAAATGGCTCTAGTATACTCTGTTTGGCTCTGGGCAGGCCAGCAATGGCAGGCATGGCAGGTTACGTTGTGTCATATTACGTTTGGTTAAGTTAGGTTGGATGAGGTTGGGTTAGTGTATCTCTCACTTTGTGCTGTGCACGCCAGTGCGGTGGATTACTGCGTTCTACTGCGATCTAGTATGTTCTGATTGGTTCTGGGGTGACCAGTAATAGTGGTCTCGGCACGCTATGTTGGGCTACGTTACGTTTCGTTAGGGTAGGATTGGAAGGCTTGGTTAGTATTTCATTGACTTTTGTGTTATACACTTCTGTTCGGTGGATTCCTGCTCTCTACATTGCTCTACTGCAGTCTGCTAGACACTGTGGAGGCGAACAATTGTGGCCGTGGCACGTTATTCTGTGTTATGTTATGTTTTGTTAGGTTACGTTAGGTTTGGTTTGGTCAGGGCAGTCCAGGCTTTCGTGCTATACACTCCTATTCGGTGGATTTCTGAGATCTACTGTACTCCGCTATGTTCTGCTTGGCTCTGGGGATGCCAGCAGCAGTGGTGGAGGCACGTTATTTACAGTTATGCTACGTTTGGTTAGGTTGGGTGAGGCCAGGTTAGGTTATGATATCCTACGCTATTATAACAGACACTGCTATACGGTGGAGTCCTGCGCTGCACATTACCCTGTTACACTCTGCAGGAGCATGGGGAAGAGGGCAATTGCGGTCGCGGCACGCCAGGCTGAGTTAGGTTACGTTTGGATAGGTTTGGTTCGGCTAAGTTTGGTTAGCATATCTCTGACTTTTGTGCCATACACTGTTATTCGGTGTATTTCTGTGATATAATGTGCTCTACTACATTCAGCTTCGTTATGGGGAGGCCAGGGGCAGTGATTGCGGCAAGTTTCGTTGAGCTACATTACGTTTCTCTAGGTTGGGTAGGTCAGGTTCTGTTAGGATATCGACGACTTTTGAGCCATACACTGCTATTCGGTGGACTTCTGTGCTCCGCATTGCTCTATTATACTCTGCCTGACTATGGTGAGGCGAGCGATAGCGGCCGCGGCACGTTAGGTTGTGTTATGATACATTTAGCTTGGTTGGGGTAGGCTATGTTTGGTTAGGGCGGCAAAGGCTTTCGTGCTATACACTGTTATTCGGCGGATTTCTGTGACCTACTGTGCTCTACTACATTCTGCTTGCCTCTGCGGAGGCCAGCAATAGTGGACGTGGCACGATAGGTTGAGTTAGCTTACGTTTCGACAGTCTAGGTTATGCTAGGTTCCGCTAGGGTATCTTCAACTTTCGAACCCTACACAGTTATTCGCTGGATTCCTGCGCTCTACTGTGCTCTACTATATTCTGCCGGCTCTGGCGAGGCGAGTAATAGTTGTCGCGGCACGTTATGTTGACTTGCGCTACGTACGGATAGCCTACAATCCTTTGGGTTTGGTCCGGGTAGCTTTGACTTTCTCGCTGTGCACTTGAGTTCTATGTATTTCTGCGCTCTTCCCTGTTCTAATATGTTCTGCTCATCTCAGTGGAGGCCAGAGATAGTGGTCGCGGCGCGTTAGACTGTGTTAGCTTACGTTTGGTTATGTTACGATTGGTTAATTTGGGACCGGTTAGCTTAGATTTCTGTGCTGTACACGGACATTCGGACGATTTCTACCCTCTACTGTGCTCTAGTATGCGCTGCTTGGCTCTGGGACGGACAACTATTCTAATCTCGGCAAATGAAGTTGAGATATGCTACGTTTGATTTGTTTTGGTTAGTTCATGTCTGGCATGGGTGCCTTTGAATTCTGTGCTGTACACTGAAACGCGGCGGATTTCTGCGCTCCGCTGTTCTCTAGCGTTTTCTGCTTGGCTCTGTGGAGGCTGCTAATTGTGTCTTCGGCGTTTCAGGGTTGGTTCGGATACGATCGGTTATGTTACGTTTGGTTAGGTTGGGGCAGAGTAGCTTTAACTCTTGTGCAATGCACTGCGATTCTGTGTATTTTTGCACCCTCCTCTCCTGTGACATATTCTGTTTGGCTCTGGGGAGGGCAGCAATAGAGGTCTTGTCACTTAAGTTTTTGTCATGTTTCGTTTGTTTGCGTTACGTTTGGCTATGTTAGTACGTTTGACTGTTGTGCTGTAGACTGCATTTCGGTGGATTTCTGCGCTCCACTGTCCTCTAAAATTTTCTGCTTGGCTCTGCCGAGGCCAGGAGCAGTGGTCGCGGCACGTTGCTTTGAGCTATGCTAAGCTGGGTTAGGTTAGGTTCGGTCAGGTTAGGTAAGGATTGTTCAGGTTAGATTAGGTTGGGTCTGGTTAGGTTAGGGCATTTACGGCTCTTGTTCTATTCTCCGCAATGCGATGGATTTCTGCGGATCACTGTGTCCTAGAGCATGCTGCTTTTCTCTGTGGGGGCCTGCAATTGTTGTCTCGTCATGTCAGGTTCGGTTATGTTACGCTTGGTTACTTTGCTTCTGGCTAGGTTCGGATAGACTATTTAAAGTTTTGCGATATTCACTGCTCTTCGGTGGAAGACTGCGTTCTCATGTGCACTAGCATGCTCTGCTTGGGGCTGTAGAGGCCATCAATATCGGCCTCTGCGCGTTGTGTTGAATTACTCCACGTTTTGAAGGTTTAGGTAAGGTCAGGTTATGTCTTGTTATGTTTGACTTCTGTGCTATACCGTGCAGTGCGGTCGTTTTCTGCGCTCTGCTGTCCGCCAGTGTATTCTGCTTGGCTCTGTGGTGGAATGCAATAGTGGTCTGGACACGTTAGGCTTAGTTAGGCTACGTTTGCATATGACAATTTTGGTTATGTTAGGGTATAATGGCTCAGACTTTTGTGCCATTCGAAGCTATTCGTTGTATTTCTGTACGCTGCACCGCTGTAATACGATCTGCTTGGCTCTGGTGTGGCCAGAAATAGTTGCATCGGCACGCTTGGTTTATGTTACGTTTCGTTAGGGTAGGATAGGGCTTTTGTAACGTACACCGCTATTCGGAGAATTTCTGCGATCTACAATTCCCTGCTATACACTGACCGACTATGGGGAGGCGAGCAATAGTGTTCGGGGCACGTTACCTTGAGATAGGTTTTGTTTGTTTGGGCTACGTTGGGTTAAGTTTGGTTAGGGTAGCATTGACCTTCGTGCTATAAACTCTTATTCGGTGCATTTCTGTGATCCACAGTGCTCTGCTGTATTCTGTTTGTCTCTGGGGATGTGAGCAGCAGGGGTCGCGGCAAGATATGTTGAGATATGCTACCATCGGTTAGGTTATGTTAGGTCAGATTATCCTACGTCGTCTACGGCTTTTGTGGTATTCGCTGCGATGCGGTGAATTCTGAGCTTCACTGTGCTCCAGTACATTCTGCTTGCCATTGTGGAGGCCAGCAATGGTGGTCTCGTCAAGTAAGGCTTAGTTATGTTACGTTTGGATCTGCCACGTTTGGCCAGGTTAGAATATGCTACATTGACTTTCGTACCTTACACTGCTATTCGGTGGATTTCCGCGCTCTACTGCGTGCTAATATTTTCTCCTCTGCTCTGGGGAGGTCAGCGATAGTGGTCTCGGCCCGTTGCGTTGAGTTATGTTACGTTCTGTCAGGTTAGGTTATGTAAAGCTTGGTAAGAGTACCTTTGACTTTCATGCTGCACACTGCTATTCGGAGGATTTCTGCACTCGATTCTGATCTACTATATTATGCTCGGCCCTGGTGAGGCCAGTAACAGCCGCAGCACGTTATGTTGGGTTAGGCTACGTTTAATCAGATTATGTTATTTTATGTTTGGCCGATTCGACTATCGTGCAATACAACATTATCCGGCGGTTTCCTGTGATCTACTGCGCTCTACTGGATTCTGCATGGCTCTGTGGTGTGCGGCAGCTGTGGTCGCGGCACGTTATGTTGAGCTATGCTACGTTTGGTTAGTTTAGGTTAGGTCAGGTTATGCTTGGGTATCTACGGCTTTTGTGCTATTTACTGCAATGCGGTGGATTCCTGTGCTCTACTGTGCGGCAGAACATTTTGCTTGCCACTGTGGAAGCCTCCACTAGTGGTTTCGCTACATAAGTTAGAGTTATGTTACGTTTGGCTAGGTTCGGATAGTCAAATACGACTATTGTGCCATTCATTGCTGTTCGGTGGATTGCTGCGATCTAATGCGCTCTAATATGTTCTGCTTGTGTGTGGCGCGGTCAGGAATAGTGGTCCTGCCACATTTGGTTCAGCTGTGTTTCGTTTTCTTATGGTAGGTTATTAAAGCTTGGTTAGAGTCTCTTTGCCCTCTTCGCTTTGAACAGCTATTCGGTGGACTACGGCGCTCTACATTGCTCTACTATGCTCTGCTCGAATTTGTGGGGGCGAGCAATAGTGGTCGTGGCATGTTACCTTTAATTGGGTTATGTTTAGTTATGTTAGGTTCGGATAAGTTTGGTTAGGATAGCTTTGGGTTTCGTGTTATACACTGTTGATCGGTGTATTTCTGTGAACTATTGTGCTCTTCTGTATTCCGCTTGGCCCCGGGTAGACCAGCAGCAGCTGTCGCGGCACGTAACGTTTAGTTAGGCTACGCTAGATTAGGTTATGTTTGGTTACGTTTAGTTAGGATGGCAACGACTTTCGAGCTGTACACCATTTTCCGGCGGTTTGCTGTGATCTAGTGCGCTCTACTGTATTTTGCTTGGCTCTGTGGAGTCCGGCAGCTGTGGTTGCGGCAGGCTATGTTGAGCTATGCTACGTTAGGTTAGGCTAGGTGGGGCTGGTTATGCTAGGATATCTACGGTTTTTGTGCTATTCACTGCAATCCGACGGATTTCTGCTCTATACTGTGCTCTGGCACATTCTTCTTGTCCCTGTGGAGGCGAGCAATGGCGTTTTCGTCAAGTTAGGTTGAGTTATGTTACGTTCTTCCTATCACGTTTGGCTAGGTTGGAATATGCTACATTGACTTTTGCGCCTTACACTGCTATTCTGTGGATTTCTGCTCTCTGCTGCACTCTACTATACTCTTTATGGCTCTGCGCAGGCCATCAATGGTGGTCTCGGCACGGTAGGTTGAGCTATGCTACGTTGGGTTATGTTACGTTTGGTGAGGTTAGAATGGGATCGTTCAGATTTTTGTGCTATACACTGCTCGCCACGGATATCTGCGCCCTACAGTGCTCTAATGCTTTCAGCTTGGCTATGGGAGGGCCAGCAATGATGGTCACGGCGCGTTATATTTAGTCAGGTTTCGTTCGTTTAGGTAGGATTATGGTAAGTTTGGTTTGGACGGGTTCAACGTTTGTGCTGCTCACTGCTATTTGGTGGATATATGCGCTCCACTGTGCTCAGCATGACCTGCTTTCCTCTGGGGCGGGCTTCAATAACTGTCTCGGAACGTTAGGTTGAGTTAGGCTATGTTGGTCTATGTCCTGTTAGTATGGGTTAGGTATTGTAAGCACTGATTTTTCCGCCATACACTGCGATTCTATGGATTTCCGCGTTCTACTCTCCAGTAATGTGTTCTGCTTGGCTCTGAGGCGCCCAGCAGTAGTGGTCGCGGCACGTTAGTTTGAGATAGGTTACGATTGGGTACTTTACGGTTGGTTAGGATAGGGGAAGATAGCTTTGTCTTTAGTGCTATAGCCTCTTATGAGGTTGATTCCTGCGCCCTACAGTGTTATATTATTTTCAGCTTGGCTCTGGGAGTACCAGCAATAGTGGCCTCGGCACTTTACATTCTGTTGGGGATACGCTCGGTTAGGTTGTGTTCGGATATGTTTGGCTAGGATAGCTTTAACATTAGTGCTGCACACTGTTACTCCGTCAACATGTGCGCTCTACTCTCCTCTAGTATGTAGTGCCTTTCTCTGGGGAGTGAGGCAATAGCGGCCTTGGCTTTTCAGTTTTCGTTAGGCTACATTCGTTTATGTTCCGTTGGCTTGGGTTAGGTTTGGGTAGCTCTGACTTATCTGATATAAACTGCGATGATACGGATTTCTGCGTTATGCAACCCACTAATCAGTTCCGCTTGTCTCTGGGATGGTCAGCAATAATGTTCGCGGCAGTTTAGGTTTAGTTAGGTTTCGTTCGGCTATGTTACGATTGGTTTTGTTAGGAGAGGATAGCTATGACTTTACTGCCATAGCCTGCTATTTGGTGGATTTACTCGCCCCACAGTGCGCTAATATCTTCTGCTTATCTCTGTGAACGCCAGCAATAGCGGCTTCGGTATGTTATGTTGGGATAGGCCATGTACTGCTATGTCCTCTGTGTTTCAGTTAGGCTTATGTTGCTGTGACTTTACTGACATGCACTGCAATTCTATGGATTTCTGCGTTCCACTCTCCAGCAATGTATCCTGCGTGTCTCCGGGGCGGCCAGCAATAGTGGCTGCGGCATGTTTGTTTCAGCTAGGTCTCGTTTGGCTATGTGACGATTGGCTAGGCTAGGAGAGTATAGCTTTGACCTTCGCGCCATAGTCTGCTATTAAGGGGATTTCTGCACCCAGAGGTGCTCAAATATTTTCAGCTTGTCTATGGGATGGCCAGCAATGCAGGCCTCCGCACGTTATGTTAAGTCAGATTGCGTTCGGTTACCTTAGATAGGATGAGTTTGGTTAGGGTAGCTCAAACTTTTGTGCTGTACACTGATATTCGTTCGATTTCTGAGCTCTACTCTCCTCTACTCGGTCCTGCTTGGCTCTGCAGAGGGCAGCAATAGCGTTCTCGGCATGTTAGGTTTAGATAGGCTATGTTCTGGTACGCTATGTCTCGTGAAGTTAGGATATTATAGTTTAGACCACTGTGCCATACACTGCTATCCGCGGATTTATGCGCTCTACAGTTTACTGATATTTTCTGATTGGCTCCAGCGAGGCCAGCAATAGTGGAGCCTCGGCACGTTAGTTTGTGTTAGGTTGCGTTTGGTTAGGGTAGGTTAGGTCAGGTTAGGTTAGGCTACCCTTGCTTTGCGCTATACACAGCTATTCCTTGGACTTCTGAGCTCTAATGCGCCGTAATATGCCCTGCCTGTCTCTGTGGTGGCCAGTAATGGTGGTCTCGGCACGTTAGGTTGTTTCACGTTACTTCTCGTTAGGTTCGGTTAGGAAGGTTCGGTAAGGATTTCGTTGACTTTTGCACTATTCCATGCTGTTCGGTGGATTTCTGCGCTCAACATTTCTCTACCATACTCCGCACGACTCTGGGGAGGCGAGCCGTTGTGGTCGTTGCAGGTTAGTTTGAATTTGTTAACGTTTGGTTTGATAAAGACAGGTAAAGTTCGGTTAGGATAGCACTGACTTCCGTACTATACACTACTTTTTGTTGGATTCCTGTGATCTTGTGTGCTCTACTATATCGCGCATGGCTTTGGGGACGCCTGCAGCAGTGGTGGCGACACGTTATCTTGAGTATTGCCAGGCTCCATTGGGTTGGGTTAAGTCAGGTTAGGTTAGGGTGAGTGCCGCTCTGAATGTCGAGCGAGAGGAACGTGTCCATGACGCTTCTTCGATTGGGGGGTATTTCCGGCGGAAAAGTGCGTTTTCTGGCGCGTGTGTTGGTGCAATTCTGTGCGTGGGTGCACGGGGCCGGGGACTCGCGTTGCGGAGTGCGTCGTGGTGCCGTTAAAAATTGAATTTGTCTGGAAGCTTTCTTTTTCTTGCATCGATAAAGCCGCGGACGCCGCTACGGCGCAGGTAGGCAAGGGACCGTGCCCATTGTCTGCCGCGGACACGCATGCCTGCCCAGCGATTGATACCTGGGCCGAGGGTCACATCACAGCAAGCGGCGGAGCGGGGGCACGCAACCCGCGCAGTGGCAATCATCCCGGGGAATCCGAACAAATTACCTAGGAGGGAAGGAACAGTTATAATTAGATATGACGAAGCGCCGCCAGTGGAGCTTTCCTCGCCGAATGACAGGGCACTTAGTCCTGCTGCAAGTGATACGAGGCGCGACTCTTAGCACCACGCTACGAGGGGGAGTGCTCCTCCTTCGCTGTTGCCGTCAGCGTCACGGGCGATGACGAACCGTCGTCTTCGTGAAAGTCCCCCGCGAAGACGGCGAAGCGCCCGGACGTGGGCGGTCGCGGGGGAGTCTCACCCATTCGAAGGTTTGGAGGGTTTGAACTCTCCCCGAAACCCACGAGCATTAGCCGGGCGAAGGCGACCCTCCCCACACGCGAGGAGCTCGACATTATGCACCGTCCGCTGTTTACTGTGAAACTGTCTGCCGTCATATCTGAGAATTGCGCGAGGATATAGACGTTGGCAGACAAGAGTAAAAATCTGCACGACCCGCACGTCTGCGCCTTCCGTATGTGCGCCAGGGTGGAGAACTCTGCCGGCTGCGGGATGAGTCTCCAAGAAACACCCGGCCGTGCGAAGGAGACGATGGCGGAGAGGGCCCGCGCGCTAATGGCGGAGATCGCCGGTCTGCGCGAGAATGTCTCCCAGCCGGCGGTGATATCGGACTTGCGGGAGAACTATACCTTCCAGCAGGTGATGATCGCCCCCCAGCAGGCGGTGATCGCCTCCTTGCGCGCGCAAATGGTTCTGGTGCAGAGGCGGGTAATCGTTGACCCCGCGCCCGCTCGAAATGTTCGTGCGTCCACAGGCGCCGGAGCAGCGGCACCGGAGCCCGAGTTCTGTATGGAGGCTGCCATCGCGGCACTCAGTCCCCGAATCGACGCAAAGTTCGTGGAGCTCATGCGCACGCTCCCCGTGGCGGCCGGGCTGGGTGCGCCAGCCCGCGCGCTGGAGCAATCGAGCTCGACCGCCGGTCTGGGCGCGCGGACTGGACCGGTGGCCTCGGCGGACTCTGTCGCGGTCGCTTCACGTGGAGGGCCCGTTGACGCCGCCACAGCGAAGGCGCTGTCCGCGGCCCCGGTCGTAGCCGGGAAGAACGCAGATGCCAGCTGGTCTCTCGTCATCGGTAGGCGCGAGGAGAGAGCGCAGCGGCAGGCGGCCGCTACCCCGCAACTTCCAGCGAAAGGGCCCGCGATTGCGCCGAAACCGCGCCCCGGCGTCCATCTCCGCTCACGCGCTACCCGCGACCGCTGCGAGGACCAGAACGATGCCCGGTCACGACAAGGGGAGGAGCGGCGGCAAGCAGGGCCCAAACCATATGCGGCAGCAGTCGCGGTTTGGGTACCTGAGTGCTCAAGGCTCTCTTGCGCCGAGGCATTCTTCGCTGCAAGAGGAAAAATAAATCTCGCCTGCCTCGGGATCGAGGTCTTGCGCCCCATCGGACCGATCCAGGCGGTCTCCTTCTAGAGATCGCTGGGCCCGAGGGCGCACAGCGAGCTGCCCCTCTCGCTCGTCGAATGGGCGAAGCCTTGGTGTGATCCGGCGTGCGGGTTACGGTTCTCACCGAAAAAGCGTAGCTGAGGGTTGTAGGGCTCGACGACTCCGTTACTACCCTCGAGGCGGCCGCTGCCCTGGCCAGGGTCGGTGATAGCACCGAGGGAGAAATAAGAACCGGAGTGATCCGGCCTTCCGCTTTGGGACTGGACTCTGTATGGTTCCATTTTCCCCTCGCGGCAGCGAGAAGGGCCACCGATTGCGGGAGGATCTGCGTCGGCTGGACTTCGGCCCGAGGCGTAGCCTTGGAGGCACGACGCCTCTAGTGTTTCCGTTGCCTTGCGAGGAACGGATGCTCTAGCGCTGTGGACCGCAGCGACACCTGCTTCAAGCGTGGCGCGGCGGGCCACCGCGCCGGTGGGTGAAGTGCGCCTGCACGCAAGTGCCCGGCTTGCGCTGGGCTCGGCCGCCCCTCCAACCACGGGCCGGGCATCAAGGCGTGCTGCCCACCAAAGGCGAAGTGCGCGACTCGCCAGGCGACTGCAGGCGCCACGTCCTCCTCGGAGCCCGCAAGCGCAATACGAAGGCCGCGTCTGCGAAGGGCCCACACAGCCGGCCCGAAGGGAGGGGGGTCAGGTGGAGGCCATGGATACGGCCTAAATTTCTCGTCGTCCATGGTGGTCTAGGCCAACCTGAACCACTCGCAGGCGTCGCAGGACATGCCCCTGCAGACGCTCGTTGAGCTGGGAGTCGGGCTGGCTGTTTCACAGAGCCATACCGTATCCTCGATCAAGACGGGTGGTTCGGGGACCAGGACGGCTCCGTGACGATCATCGCCAAGGGACAGCTGCAGATACCCGCACCAACGATGTTTCACGGCGGTGAGGGAAACGTGGCGGTCCCCTGGAACGACGTAGTCGTGGTGGGGTGCTACGTCTCCCGCAACCGCGGCCTCTCATCGTGCGAGGTGTACCTGGACGTGCTCGGAAGTTTCCTTAGTAGACACATGGCTCGTCCGGTTCTGGCCTTGGGGGACTTCAACGCCCACTCCGTGGCGTGGGGTTCCCTTCGAACAGACGCTCGTGGAGATGCCCTGCAAGATTGGGCCGCTGGGTTGGACCTCCGGTTCATCAACCGGTGTGCCGTAAGCCCGTGCGTCCGTTGGAACGGCACGTCCATCGTGGACTTGCCGTTCGCATCGCCGGCAGCTGTGCGGCGGGTCACTGACTGTAGTGTGGCGGTGCATGTGGGAACGCTTAGCGACCACCTCCACATTACCATGATGCTTGCCGTCAATCCTCGCACCGGTCTGGAACCAGCCAGCGGGAAGCACGCCACCGCGCCACGATGGGCGCTCGGGCGCCTTGACAGCGACCTCTTCGCCGCGGCCGTCCATGTCATCCCCTGTGCGGATGGAACCGTCGGGAGCGAAAAGGACGAAGCGTGGTTAGGTGCTCAGCGGCTATGGGCGTCGATGACGCGCGGGTGCGACGTCGCCATGCCGCAAATGCGGGAGCTGCCATCGTGGGGTGCAGTGCACTGGTGGTCGGCCGAAATCGCGCTGCTCCGGGAGCTCTGCGTGCTCCCGCGGAGCCAGTAAACCCGGGCGCGACGTTGACAACGCGCGATGTCCGCCGAGTATATCGCGCGCCGCTATCGCGAGTACCGGTCCGCGGTTGGCGTTGTCCGGAGGGAGATTCGCAGAGCCAAATCTCGGCAATGGGACGAGCTCCGCGCGACGTTCGAAAGCGATCCCTGGTAACGTGCCTATATATTAGTAGCGGAGAAGTTAAGGGCATGAGCGGCCCCCGTGGCCGAGCGTATAGACCCCGAGCTCCTGCGGCGGGTGATCGACAACCCCTTTCCGGTGGTGGCGGAGGAGTGCGTGCAATCGGTTGCAGTGCGATCGGAATTGGACGGATGGTCCGACGACCTGGCGTTCTCGCGCGAGGAGTTGGGACGTGCGTTCGTTAGGATGGTGGCGAGGAGCACCGCCCCGGACCGTACGGCATCCCAGGCCGAGCATTTGCACTGGCTATGGGGGCGTCGGATGACCCTGCGCCGCCGCTGTTTGACGGCTGCCTCAGGACCGTTCGCTTCCCATCACGTTGGAATGGAGCGAGAGTCGTGCTGATCCCAAAACCACGGAAGCCGCCGGTCTCTCCGAAGGCATGCCGGCCGATATGCCTGCTCGACGAGGAGCGCAAGCTCTTTCAGCGCGATCTGCCTGACCGCCTCCGAGAGCATTTAACGGACGTGCGTCCCGACCTCAGCGTCAGCCAGTTCGGATTCCGGCATGGACGGTCTACGATCGACGCGATTAAGCGCGTTCGTACCCTGTCGGAGGCTGCCGTTGAACGGGGCGGGGTGGTGCTGGCGGTCTGTGTGGTTATCGCCAACGCCTTCAACACCCTGCCCTGCGCCGCCATACACTATCCCCTGTTGTACCACAGGGTTCCCCAATACGTGATGGCGGCGATCGGCGTCTATTTGGCGGAGCGCTCGATCGAGTATCCCGGATGATACACGACCGTCGTGCGGGCGACGAACTGCGGGGTTCCACAGGGATGGGTGCTCGGGCCGAACCTCTGGGACCTTGCTTACTACGCCGTTCTGCGCACTCCCCACGCCCGCGGCCTGAGCCTGACCTGTTACGCGGAATACACGCCGGCGATGGCAGCCGGTTCGAGTTGGGAGGAGGCCACGCTGCGAGTGGAAAGCGGCGTGGCCCTCGTCGCATAGTGCATCCAGCGGCTGGGGCTGAGCACCTCCCCCGAGAAGACCGAGGCAATTTCGTTTTGCCATCGGCACCGCGGGAAGCTGACCAAGTCCCTGATCCGCGTGCGGATCTTCGTGGTCGAGGTACGGGACCGGAAGAAATATCTAGGTCTCCTCCTCGATAGCCACTGGTGGTTGTACGAGCATTTTCTCGCGTTGGAACCACGCCTGGGATGAATGGCCGGGGCGCTGTGTCGCCTGCTACCCAATCCGTGTGGGCCAGACGGGAATGTTGGCCGCCTCTATACGGGAGTCGTCCGCTTGGTGGCAGTTTACGGGGCTCCGATCTGGGCGAACGACCTGGTCGCTAATCCGCGCAGTCTGGCGATTCTCCGGCGTGTCGCTCGCAGGATAGCTGTCAGGGTCGTGCGCGGTCACCGCACGATGTCCCGCGAGGCGGCGGTGGTCTTGGCAGGTGTTTCGCCGTTCGAACTGCAATCGGTGGGGGAGGCCTGTATCTACGGGCACCTACACACTGGCGGCAGCGGTGAACCTGAAGAAGGGGCCGTTTCGATTAGTCGAAGGGTCCGACAGTCCGTGATGACCGCCTGGCGAGCTCGGCTGAGGAATCCGGGTGACCGAGTCGCTATTGGTGGGGTTAGGTTTCGTTCGGATAGGTTAGGTTAGTCTATGTTAGCTTAGGATAGAAGAGCCTTTTCTGCGATACACTGCGATTCTATGTATTTCTGCTGTCTGCTCTCCTACAATACGTTGTGCTTTGCTCTGTGGATGCCAGCAATAGTGGCCGCGTTACGGTAGGTTGAGTTAAGTTACGTTTGGTTGTGCTATGTTTTGTTATGTTAGGCTAGGAAATCATTGACTTTTGTGCTATACACTGCTATTCGATGGGCTCATGCGTTCTTCTGCGCTACAATATGCTCTGCTTGTCTCTGAGGTGGCCAGCTATAGTGGTCTCAGCACATTAGGTAGAGATAGGATTAGTTTGGCTGTTATGTTAGCTTAGGTTTCGTTTGGATAGCTTCGACTTCTCTGTTATACACTGCGATTCTACGTATTCCTGCTCTTTACACTACTCGAATGTGCCCTGCTTCACACTGTGGAGGACAGAAGTACTGATCGCGGCGCGTCAGGTTCAGTTAGATGGCGTTCGGTTGGGTTAGGTTAAGTTGGGTCAAGATATGGCATCTTTGACTTTTGCGCTCAGCACACATATTCCATGGACTTCTGTGCTCTACTGTGCTCTGTCACGCTCCGCTTGTCTCTGGGGAAGCCAGCAGCAGTGGTTGCGGCACGTAAGGTTGGGTTACGTTACGTTTGGTTATGTTAGGTAAGGTTAGCTTTGGTCTGGATGTCTTTGACTTTTGCGCTATTCACTGCAATGCGGTCGAGTTCTACGCTCCACTCTTTTCTAGTGTATACTGCATGTCACGGCGGGGGACAGAAATAGTTGCCTCAGCACGGTAGGTTTAGTCAGGTTACGATTGGATATGGTACGTTGGGTTAGGTTAGGGCAGGCTGGATCCGACTTTCGTGCTTTGCACTGCTTTTCGGTTGACTTCTGCTCTCTGATCTCCTGTAGTATGTTCTGCTTGGCTCTGGGAAGGCCAGAAATACTGGTGTCTTCACGTTCGGTTGAGTTAGGTTACGTTTGGTTATGTTATGCTTGGTCAGGTTATGCTGGGATAGATATGACTTCTGTGCTATAGACTACTATTCGGTCTACTTCTTCGCTCTGCTGTGCTCCAGTATATTCTATTTTGCACTGTGCCAGCCAGCAGTATTGGTGCATGCACGTTGGTTTGAATTATGTTGCGCTTGATTATGCTAAGTTTGGTTAGATAAGGATAGGATAATTTCGTCTTTTGCGCTATACACTGCGATTCGGTGGATTTCGGCGCAATAAATTACTCTACTATACCCTGCTCGACCCTGGGATGTGCAGCAATGGTGGTCGTGGCACGAAAGTTTGAGTTAGGTTACGTTTGGCTGTGTTATGTTTGGTTAGGTAGGCTAGGATAGCTATGACTCTTGCGCTATACACTGCTGCATGGTGGGTTTATGCACTCCTCTGTGTTACAATATGCTCCGCTTGGCTTTGTGGAGGCCAGCATATATGGTCTCGGCTCGATAGCTCGAGTTATGTTACGTTTGGTTAGGGTAGGTTTGTTTTAGTCAAATTGCGATAGCCTTGACTTTTCTGCCATACACTGCTATTATATGGACTCCTGCGCTCTACTATCTCCTAATATGTTTAGCTTGCCGATGTGGATGCCAGTAACAGTGGTCTGGGCACGTTATATTGAGGTACGTTACGTTCGGTTATGTTGCGTTGACTTTGGATCGGTTTCAATGGCTTCGATTTTTCTGCTATGCACTAGGATTTTATGCATCTCTGCGCTCCACTCTCCTCTGCTATGCTCTGCTCGTCGCTGTGGAGGACAGCAATGCTGGTCGCGGCACTTTGGGATGAGTTAGATTACGTTCGGTTGGGTTAGGTTACTCTGGGTTAGGCCATGCTGGCTCTGACTATTGCGGTATACGCTGGGATGCGTTCAATTTGTATGCTCCACTGAGCTCTAACATCCTCTGTTTGGTGCTGGGGAGGAGAGAAGTAGTGGTCGCGGCTCGATAGGCTTAGTCAGGTTACATTCGGCTATGTTAAGTTTGGTTAGGCTGGGATAAGGTGGCTTTGACTTCTCCGCTATACACAGCGTTTCTATATATCTCTGCACACTGTTGTCCACTATTATTGTACGCTTGGCTCTGTGGATACCAGTAATTCTACTCCTGGCACGTTAGGTTGCGTTAGGCTGTGTTTGGTTAGGTTATGCTCGTTTTGGTTAGGATTGGATAGCTTTGACTTCCATGGCATAGACTGTTATTCGATGTACTTCTGCGCTCGACTGTGCCCTACTATACTCTGTTCGACTCTGGGGAGGCCAGCAATACTGGTGGCGGCACTTTAGTCTCAGACAGTTTACGTTTGGTTGGGGTAGGTTAGGATGGGTTACATTAGGATAGCTTTGACCTTTGTGTTCAACACAGATGCTCCGTGGAATTCTTTGCTCTACTTTGCTCAATCGTATTGCGCTTCACACTGTGTCGCTAGCGATGGTGGTCGCGGCACGATGGGTTGAGCAATGTTACGTTTGGTTACGGTAGGTATGTTTAGGTTTCGTCAGGACATCTTCGACGTTTGTGCTTCACGCTACAATGCGGCGGATATCTGCTCTCTACTGTGCTCTCGTATATACTGCTTGGTCCTCTGGAGGCCAGCAATAGTGTTCTCGGCGCGTTTGTATGAGTTATGTTACGTTTGGTTATGTTACGTTTGGCTTGGTTAGGGTACCAAGGCCTTGATGTTTGAGCTATACACTGTTATGCGGAGGTCTTCAGCGCTCTAATGCGATCAAATATGCTCTGCTTGGCTCTTGGGTGGACAGTAATTATGTTCTCGGCGCGTTAGGTTTGCTAGGCTACGCTTGGGTGGGTTACGCTTTGTGAGGTTAGGGTAGTATAGTTTAGACTTTTGTGGTATACACTGCTATCCGCGTATTTCTGAGCTCTACTGTCTTTTAATCATTTCTGCTTGGCTCTCGGATGGCCAGAAATAACGGTCTCGGCGCGTTAGGTTTTGTTATGTTACGTTTGGTTAGGCTAGGTTATGTCAGGTTAGGTTGGGTTTTCTTTGACTGTTTTGCTATTCGCAGCTTTGCGTTGGATTTCAGCGTACTGCTGAGCGCTAGCTCATTCTGCTCGTCTCTGTGGAGGCCAGCAATGGTTGACTCCTCATGTTAGGTTGAGTTAGGCTACGTTCGGGTGTGCTACGATTGGCTATATTAGGATAGGCTACCTTGACTTTTGTACTGTACACTGCTATTTGCTTGACTTCTGCGGTCTAATGCCCCGCTTCGCTCAGGCGTGGCCAGTAATAGTGGTCTCGGCACCATGGTTCGTGTTATGTTACGTTTAGTTCGGTTAGGATAGGAAGGTCCGTAATGTGCTTCTTTGGCTTCTGTGCTATTCACTGCAATTCGGTGGATTTCTTTGCTCTGCAGTGATGCAGTGCACTCTGCTTGCCTCTGCGGAGGACAGCAGTCGCGGTCTCGTCATGATAGTTTGAGTTAAGCTACGTTCAGTTATGCTCTGATTGGCCATGTAAGGATAGGCTACCATGACTCCTGTGCTGGACACTGCTATTCGGTGTATTTAGCGCTCTATTGTTCTCTAGCATGTTCTGCTTGTCTCTGCGGAGGCTAACAATAATGGTATCGGCAGGTTCTTTTGAGGTGGCGTAAGATGGACTAGGCTTGGTTAGTTCAGGTATGGTTAAGATATCTTTGACTTTTTTGTTATACAATGAAATGCGGTGTATTTCTGCGCGCTGCTGTGCTCTAGTACATTCAGCTTGTCTCTGTGGAGGCCAGTAATAGTGACCTCGGCACGTTCGGTTGAGTTAGGTTACGTACCGTTTGGTTAGGTTAGGATGGTTTGGTTAGGATTTCTTTGACTCTTGTGCAACACACTGCTGTTCGGTGCATTTCCGCGAACTATATTACTCTGCTATACTCCGCTTGACTATGTGGAGGCGAGTAGTGGTGGTCGTGGCACGTTAGTTTGTGTTAGGTTACGTTTGGTTTGATAGCGTTAGGTTAATTACGGTTAGGATAGCTTTGGCTCACGTAATGTATTCTATTATATGTTGGATGCCTGTGATCTAATGTGCCTTAATACACTGTGCTTGACTTTGTGGACGACTGCAGCAGTGGTTGCGGAACGTTTTGTTGAGCAATGCTACGTTTGGTTCGGTTAGGTTGGGTCAGGATAGGTGAGGATACCTTCGACTTTTTCGCTCTTCACTACCATGCGGTGGACATCTGCGCACTACTGCACCCTAGTACATTCGGTTCGTCTCTGTGGAGGCCACCTATAGTGGTATCGTCATGTTAGGTTGAGTAAGGCTCCGTTTGAGTATGCTACGTTTTGCTGGGTTTGGATAGGCTACATTGTCTCTTGTGCCATTCGCTGCCATCTGGTGTATCTCTGCACCCTAATGTGCTCTAATATGCGCTTCTTGGCTTTGCGGAGGCCAGCAATATTGGTCTCGACACGTCACGATTAGTTACACTACCTTTGTATGGGTTAGGTAAGGCTACGTTAGGTCGGAGTATGTTTGACTTTTGTTCTACACACTGCAATGAGGTTGATTTATAAGCCCTGCTGTTCGCCAGTATACTCTGCTTGGACCTGGAGTGACAAGCAGTAGTTGCCTCGGCACGATAGATTGAGCTATGCAACGCTTGGATGTGTTGCGTTTGGTGAGGTTATGATGGGATGTCCTACACTTATGTGCTATACACTGCTTCCCGTGTATTCCTACGCTCTACAGTGCCCTAGTATATTCTGCTTGGTTCTGGGGATGCCAACAGCAGTGCTCGCGTCATGTTAGGTTGAGTTAGACTACGTTTAGGTATGTTACGTTTGGCTAGGTTAGGACAGGAGACTTTGCCTTTCGTGTTATACACTGCTTTTCTGTGGATACCTGTGATATGCTATGCTCTACTATAATCTGCTTGTCAGCGCGGATGCCACCAGCAGTGATGGCGGTGGGTTATGTTGAGTTATGCCACTTTCGTTTAGGTTAGGTGAGGACAGGTTAGGTTATGGTATCTTCGACCTTTGTGCTATACACTGCTATACGCGTATTTCTGTGATCTACTGCATTCTAGTATTTTCTGCCGCGTTCTGGGGAGGCAAGCAATAGTGGTCTCGGCACGTTAGGTTGGGCTAGGTTACGTTTGCTTAGGTTTGGTTGAGAGAGTTTCAGTTGGAATTTCTTTGAGTTTTGTGCCATACACTGCACGTCGGTTGATTTCTGCTCCCTACATTGCACAACTATGCTCTGCTTACGTTTAGGATGGTTAGGTTCGGACATATTAGTTTAGTTTATTTTCCACTTTTGTGCTATGCACTGCAATGCGGTGGTCTTCTGCCCTCTACATTGCTCTACTGTGCTGTGCTCAACTATGGGGATTAGAGCAATGGCGGCGCGGCACGTTAGGCTGTGTTAGGTTACGTTTGGTTATGCTTGGTTAGGCTAAGTTTAGTTGGGCTAGCTCCCTCTTTCGTGATATAGACTGTTATTCGGTGGATTTCTGTGATCTAATGTGCTCTACTGCATTCTCCACGGCTATTGGGAGGCCAGAAGCAGTGGTCGTGGCACGTTATGTTCAGTTACGCTACGTTTGGTTAGTATAAATTGGGCCAGGCTATGCTAGGGTATCTACGGCTTTTGTGCTATTCACTGAAATGCGGTGAATTCCTGCGCTCTACCGTGCTCCAGTACATTCTGTTTGTCCCTGTGGAGGCCAGTAGTAGTGGTCTCACCATTTCAGATTCAGTTGTGTTACGTTTGGCCACCTTAGGAGAGGCTACTCCGACTTTTGTGCTTTGCACTCCTATTCTCTGGATTTCCGTGTTCTACTGCGCTGCACTACACTCTGCTTGGCTCTGGGGAAGACAGGAGCAGTTGTCGCGGAACGTCATGTTGAGTCGTGCTACGTTTGGTTAGGTTCGGTTGGGTCAGGCTATGTTAGGTTATCTACGGATTTTGCGCTGTTCACTGGAATGCGGTGGATTTCTGAGCTCTGCTGCGCACAAGCATATCCTGATTGGCTGTGTGGAGGCCAGCAATAGTGGTCCCGTCACGCTAGGTTGAGATAGGTTACGTTTGGGTGTGCTACGTTTGACTAGGTTAGGATGGGCTACTATGACTTCTGTCCTATACACTGCTCTTCGGTGGATATCTGTTACCTACCATGTTCTACTGTATTCTGCTTTGCTCAGGCGAGGCCAGGAGCAGTGGCCGCGACACGTCATGTTTGGTTATGCTACGTTCGGTTAGGTTAGATTAGGACAGGTTGGGCCAGGTTATTTACGGCATTCGTGCTAATCACTGAATTGGAGTGGAGTTCCGCGCCCTATTGTGCTCTAATAAGCTCTGCTTGGCTGTAGAGTGGCCAGCAATATTGGTCACGTAACGTCATGTATAGTACACTATGTTCGGGTAGGTTAGGCAAGGACTTGTTCGGTCTGAGCTTGTTTGACTTTTGTGATATACACTGCAATGCTCTGGATTTCTGCGCCCCGCCGTGCTGTATTATATTCCGCTAGGCTCTGGCTAGGTCAGCAATAGTGGTCCCGGCAGGTTAGGTTGAGCTAGGCTACGTTCGGTTATGTTAGGTTAGGTTGTGTTTGGTTATTTCACCTTTGATTTTCGTACTGTACACAGTTTTTCGGTGAATTTCTGTGATCTACTGTGAGCTACTACATTCTGCTTGTCTCTGGGGTGGCCAGCAGCAGTTGTCGCCGCACGTTTTATTGAGCTATGCTGCGTTTGGTTAGGTCACGTTATGTCACGTTAGGTCGGGATATCTTCGACTTTTGTGCCATACACTGCATTCGGTGGATTCCTGCCCTCTACGTTACTCTGCTATACTCTGCTCGACTCTGGGGTGGCGAGCAATAGTTCCTGTGGCACATTGGGTTGGGTTATGTTAAGATACATTATGCCATGTTAGGCTACGTTTTGTAAGGGTAGCTTTGACTTGCGCGCTATAAACTCTTTTCCGGTGGATTCCGGCGACATACTGTGCCCTACTATATTGTGCTTGGATCACGGGATGCCGGAAGCGGTGGACACTTCACGCTTTATTGTGTTATGCCTCGCTTTGTTAGGTTACGTCAACTTGGGTTCGGTTTGGATAGCAAGGACTTTTGTGCTATACGGTGTGATTCTAAGGATTTCTGCGCTCTACTCGCCTTTAGTGCGTTGTGCTCGACTGTGGGGAGGCCAGTAATATTGGTCGCTGCGCGTTAGGTTCAGCTTTGTTACGTTTGAGTATGTTTGTACATATTAGGGTAGGGTACCTTTGACTTTTGTGCTGTATACTGCTATTAGGGGGATTTCTGCGCTCAGCATTGCTCTACCATACTCTGCTCGTCCCTAGCGAGGCCAGCCGGAGTGGTCGTTGCACAATAGGATGTGTTAGGTAACGTTCGGTTTGGTTCGGTTTGGCTAGGGAAGGAGATTGTGGCTTTTTCTTTTTTGCCATACGGTGATATTCGGTGAATCTCTCGGTACTACTTGCTCTAATAAGCTCTGCTTGGCTCTGAGGAGGCCTGCTATAGTTGTCTATGCTACGTTTGGTTATATTACGTTTGGTCAGGCTAGGAAAGGGTAGCTTTTACCTTTGTGCCACATAATGGCATTCGGAGGGCTTCTACGTCATACTGTGCTCTTATATGCTCTGCTTGGCGCTGGGGGCGTCAGCAATAGCGGTCTCGGCACGTATGGTTGAGTTTGGTTATGTTTAGTCAAGTTACTCTTGTTCCGGTTAGGCTTGGATAGCAACGGCTTCCTTGGCAAAGACAGTTATTCGGTGGATTTCTGCCCTCTACTCTGCTCTACTGTACTATGCTCAACTCTGGGGAGGCAAGCAAAAGTGGCCGCAGCGCGATAGGTTGTGTTATGCTAAGTTTGGTTAGGTTGTGTTAGTTTGCGTTATGTCAGCATAGCTTCGTCATTCGTGGTATACACTGCTATTCGGCGCATTTCTGAGCTCTACTGCGTCCTGGTATATCCCGCTTGGCGATTGGGAAGCCAGCAATAGTGTTCTAGGCACGTTGGGTTGGATTACGTTGCGCTTGATTATGTTACGATTGGCTAGGTTAGGATATGGTGGCTTTAACTTTTGCGCTATACACTGCCATTCGGTCGATATCCGCGCTCTACCCTACTCTGCTATACTCTGCTCGACTCTGCGTGGCCAGCAATGGTGGTCGCGACACGATATGAGGAATTAAGTTACGTTTGGTTAGGCTAGGTTTGGTTGGGTTTGATTTTGATGGCTTTCACTATCTGCTATACACACCCACTCGTTGGATTTCTGCGCTCTACTGTGCTGTAGTAGGTTCTGCTTGGCACAAGGGATGCCAGAGGCATTGGTCTCTGCTCGTTATGTTTAGTTAGTTCACGTTTCGTTAATTTAGGTTAGGACATATTTGACTTTTGTGCTACAAGCTCCTATTCGGCGGCTATATGCGCGCTAGTGTGCTATAGTTTATTCGGCTTGGCTCTGTGGATTCTAGCAATAGTGGTCTCGGCGCGTTCGGATAAGTTATGATACGTTTGATTATATTACGTTCGGACTGGTTAGGACAGGACGCCTTTGTCTTTTGAGCTATAAACTGCTATGCGGTGAGTTTCTGCACTCTACATTGCTCCACTATAATCTGCACGACTTTGGGGAGGCCAGCAAAAGTGAGCGTGTCACGAAGGGTTTAGTTATGTTACGTTTGGGCAGGTTAGGTGAGGTTAGGTTAGGTTAAGGGAGGATAGCTTTGACCTTTGCGCCATACAGTGCTATTCGGAGAGTTTATGCGCTCTACTGCGCTCTGGTACATTCTACTTGGCGCTGGTGAGGGCAGTAGTCGTGGTCTCGTCTCATTAGCTTTAGTTACCGTACGTTTGTTTAGGTAAGACTTGGTCATGTGAGGTTAGGATATCTTTGGTATTTGAGCTATTCGCCACTCTTTGGAGGCTTTCTGCGCCCTGCTGTGCTCTAGAATTCCCTTCTTGTCTCTGTGGAATCCAGCAGTAGTTGTCCTGGTACGTTAGGTTAGACCAGGGTGCGCTTTGTTGTATTACGTTCGGACAGGTTAGGTCATGGTAGCTATGACTTTTGTGCTATACACTGCTACTCGGCGTGTTTCTACCCTCTATGCTGTTCTAGTATACTCTGCTCGAATCTGGGGGCCAGTAATTGTGTTCATGGCATGTTAGTTTTGCTTAGGCTGCGCTTGGTTATGTTACGTCTGGTTACGGTGGGAGAGGATGGCATTGACTTTTGTGCTATATACTGCTACTCGTGCGACTTCTGAGCTATACTATGCCCTAATACGCTCTACGTGGCTCTGGGTGGCCCAGCAGTGGTGGCCTGGGCACGTTAGGTAGAGATACGCAGCGCTTGGTTGAGCTATATTTGTTTGGGGTAACTTTGGCTAGCTTAGACTTTCGTAGTATGCACGGCTATGCGATGGATGTTTGCGCTCTACTGTGCTCTGGTTTACTCTGCTTGGCTCTGTGGAGGCCAGATATAGTGGTCGCGGTACGTTGTGTTGCGTTAGGTTCCGGTTGGCTGTGTTACGGTTGGATATGTCAGGATAGGATAGATTTGACTTTTGTGCTATACAGTGCAATGCGGCGGACTTCTGCGCTCTACTGTGCTCTAGTATATTCTGTTTGTCTCTGGGGAGGACAGCAACATCGGTCCCGTCTCATTGGATTGAGTAAGGCTACGTATATTTATGTTAGGTTTGGCTAGGTTAGGACATCTCAGCCTCGACTTTTGTTACTTCAACTGCTATTCGGAAGATTTCTGTTCTCTGCTGCGCTCTAACATGTTCTGCTTGGCTCTGGCGTAGACAGAAATATTGGTCACGTCTCGCTATGTTGAGTTACCCTACGTTTGGATAGGTCTGGCTAAGTGAGGTTAGGTTAGTGTCTATTTCGCTTTTGTGCTATGCACTGCTGTGCGCTGTATTTCTGCGCTCCACTTCGCTCTGGAATATTATGCTTATCTCTGTGGAGTCCAGCACTAGTGTCATCGGCACTTTAGTGTGAGCATGGATACGTTTGCTTATGTTAAGTTTGGCCAAGTTGGGACAGAGTGGATCAGACTTTTGTGCCGTAGACTGCTATTCGTTGGACCTTTGCCCTCTAAAGTGATTACAGTGCTCCAATACGTCTTGCTTGGCTCTGCTGTGGCTAGCATTGTTGGTCTCGGCCAGTCAGTTTGAGTTGGGTTTCTGTTCGTTTGGTTAGGTTGGGAAGGCTTGGTAAGGATTTCTTTGACGTTTGCGCTGGACACTGTTATACGGTGGATTCCAGCGATCTATGTTGCCCTACAATACCTCGCACGACTCTGGGGAGGCGAGTAATAGTGGTTGTTGCACGTTAGCTTGAGGTAGGTTCCATTTGGATTGGATATGCTAGGCTAAGTTTGGTTAGAATAGCCGTGACCTTCGTACTGTGCTATTCTGTGTGGTAGATTCCTGTACTCTGCCGTGCCCTAGTGTATTCTGCTTAACTCTCTGGCGGCCAGCAACAGTGGTCTCCACATGTTAGCTTGAGCTAGGCTACGTTTGGATATGTTACGTTTGCCTAGGTTTGAATAGGCTACTAAGACTTATGTGCTATACACTGCCATTCGGTCGACTTTTGCGCTCAAATGTGCTCTGCTTGGCTTGGTGGTTGCCTGTGATCTGGATGCATTAGGTTGTGTTAGGTTACGTACCGTCAGGTTAGGTTAAGAATGTTCGGATAGGATTTCTCTGACTTTTGCTCTGTAGGCAGCTATTCTTTGGATTTCTGCGATGTACAATGCGCTACTACACTCTGCCCGTCTCTGGCGAGGTGAAAAATAGTGGTCGTGGCACATCAGGTTGAGTTACGTTACATTTGGTTATGTTAGGTTTGCCTCAGTTTGGTTACTATGGCTTCGACTTTTATGCTGTACGCTGTTGTTCGGTGGATTTCTGCGCTCGACTGTGCTCTACTATATTCTGCTTGGCCCTGGAGAGGTCAGCAATAGTGGTCGCGGCACGTTATTTGCAGTTAGGCGAAGCTTGGTTAGGTTACGTTTACTTGGGTTAGGTTCGGATAGCTACGACTTTCGTGCGAAAGTCTGCCATTCTATGAATCACTGCGCTCTACTGTCCTCAAGCATGTTCTGCTCGACTCTGGGGATTCCAGCAATACTGGTCGTGGCACGTGAGCCTTGGTTACATTACGTTTGGCTTTGTTAAGGTTGGATACATAAGGAGATGGTAACTCTGACCTTTGTGCTATACACTGATATTCGGTGGGCTTCTGCGATCTGGTATGCTCTAGTATGTTTTGCCTGGCTCTGGGTACCTCAGAAATGGTGATCTCGACATGATATGTTAATTTGGGCTACGATAGGTTAGGTTAGATTTGGACGGTAATGTTTGGATACCTTTGACTCTTTTGGTGTACGCTGCAACGCGGTGGATTTCTGCTCTCTGCTGCTCTCTAGTATATTCTGCTTTGTTCTGGGGAGTCCAGAAGTAGTGGCCTCGGCACCGTTGGGTTGGGTTGTGCTACGACTGGTTTGGTTATGTTGTGTCAGGTATGGATTGGGTACCATTGACTTTCGTGCCACACACTGATATACGGTGCATTCCCTATCTTTACATTGCTCTACTATCCTCTGCTCGGCATTAGGGTAGCGAGCAGTAGCGGTCGTGGCACATTAGTTTGGGTTAGGATGCGTTTGGTTTGGTCAGTTTAGGCTGTTTGGATACGGTAGCCTTGACTTTCATGCTGTACTCTGTGAATCGGTGTACTACTGTGATTTACTGTGCTTTACTACACTCTACTCGAATGTGGGGATGCGAGCAATAGTGGCCGTGGCCCCGTTAGGTTGAATTGCGCTACGATTGGCTAGGTTAGGTTAGGCTACATTTGGTGAGGGCTGCTTTGACTTCCGAGCTGTACACTGCTTTTCGGTGGATTGTTGCTTTCCACTAAGCTCTAATGTCTTCTGCACGGCTTTGGGGATTCCAGCAATATTGGTCTCTTCGCGTTATGTTCAGGTACCCTACGTTTGGATAGGTTAGGTAATGACAGGTTAGGTTAGGGTATCTTTCACTTTTGTTTCATGCACTGCCTTTCGGCGGGTTTCTGCTTTCTACTCTGTTCTAGTATATACTGCTTTCCTCTGTGGAGGCTAGCAATACTGCTCTCGGCAAGTAAGGCTCTGACATGTTACGTATGGTGAAGCTAGGACAGGGTAGTTTAAGCTTTTGTGCTATACACTGCAGCCTGCGGATTTCAGCGCTCTACTGTGTTCTAATATCTTCTGCATGGATCTGGGGTGGCCAGCTACAGTGGTCTCGGCGAATCGGGTTGGGCTATATTACGTTTGGTTAGGCATGGTTAGGATAACCTCGGTCAAGCTATCTACGATCTCCGTGATGTACACAGCTATGCATAGGAATTCTGCCTTCGACTCTCCTCTGCTGTATTCTACTTGGCCAAGTGTAGACCAGCAATAGTTGTCGCGGCACGTTATGCTGGGTTAGGTTACGTTTGGCTGGTTTACATTACCATGGGTTACGTTCTGATAGCTACCACCATTGTTCTATATACTGCATATACTATGGACTTCTGCGCTCCACTGTCCTCTAATGTTTTCTGATCGACTCTAAGAAGGCCAGCAATAGCGGTCGCGGTACGTTAAGGTTTGTTATGTTACGTTTGGTTGCGCTAACATTGGATATGTATGGATAGTATATGTTCGACTATTGTGGTACACACCTCTATTAGGTGGATTTCAGCCCTCTAGTGCTCTCTCTTATGTTCTTCTTGTCTCTGGGGAGGCCAGCGGTAGTGGTCCCTGCACCATATGTTGAGCTTGGCTCTGGGGTTGCCAGCAGCTGTGGTCTCTGATTTACGTTCTGTTATGCTACGTTCGGCAAGGTCAGGTTTTGCCAGGTTAGGTTGGTATACCCCCTACTTTTGTAACATACACTGCTTTTCGGTGGATTCCTGAGCTCTACAATACTCTACAATACTCTGCTCGACTCTGGAGTGCTGAGCAATAGCGGTCGCGGCACATTAGGCTGAGTTAGGTTAAGTTACGTCAGGTTAGGTTAGGAAGGTTAGTTCAGGATATCTACGGCTTCTGAGCACTACGCTGCAATACGGTTCACTTCTGCGCTCTGCTGCGCCATATTATATTCCGCTTGTCGCTGGGGAGGCCAGCAGTAGTGGTTTCGGCATGCTCTGCTTGCTTAAGCAACGTTTGGTTTGGCTGGGTTTGGACAGGTTATGTTAGGACATCATCGACCTTTGTCCTATTCACTGTTATTTGGTGGATTTCTGAGAGCCACTGTGCTCTAGTATTCTCTGCTTCCCTCCGTGGAGATTAGAAGTAAAGTTATCGTCATGTTAGGATGAGTTAGGCTAGGTTTGGATATTTTACGCTTGGCTAGGTTATGATAGGCTACTTTGACCTCTGTGCTATGCACTGCTATTCCGTGGATTTCTGCGCTCTAGTGTGCTCTAATATACTCCGCTTGGCCCTGGGGTGGCCAGTGGTAGTGGCCTCGGCACATTATGCTGCGTTAAGTCACGTCACGTTTGGTTAGGTTAGGTCGTCTAGTTAAGAATACCAACATTTTTTGTGCTATACATTTCATTGTGGTTGATTTCAGCGCTCTGATGTGCTGTAGTATATTCTGCTTGGCGCTGGGGAGGCCAGCGATAGCGGTCTCGGCTGGTTGGGATGAGATAGGCATCGTTTGGTTGTGTTGCGTTTAGTGAGATTAGGATATGATAGTTTAGACCTTTGTACTATACACTGCCATGCGCGGATATCTGCGATCTTCTGTGTTCCAATATTCACTGCTTGGCACCGTCGAGGCCAGCAATAGTGGCCTTGTCATGTTAGGTTGAGTCAGGTTACGTTTGGATATGTTACGTTTGTCTAGGTTAGGACGTTCTGCTCCGACTTTTACGCTTTACACCGCTATTCGGCGGGTTTCTGCGCTCTAGTGTGCTCTAATATGCTCTGCTTGATTCTTGGGTAGCCAGCAATAGTGGTGTCGGCACGTCAGGTTGAGTAAAGTTACGATTCGTTAGGTTACGTTATGAAGGCTCGGATAGGGTTCCTTGCACTTTTGTGCTACAAACTGCTTATCGGTGAATTCCATCGCACTATATTGGTATACTGCACCTTGCTGCGGTCTGGGGAGGCGAGCTATATAGGTCGTGGCACGTCAGGCGGTGTGAGGTTACCTTTGGTAATTTTAGTTTGGTGTAAGTTTGGTTAAGGTGGCTTTGACTTTCGTACTATGCAATGTTATTCGGTGGATGCCTGCGCTCTACTGTGTTCTAGTACATTCTGCTTGTCTCTGTGGAGGACAGCAATAGTGGTCTCGTCATGTTATTTTCAGCTCTGTTACGTTTGGTTATGTTACGTTTGGCTAGGTTAGGATAGGCGACTTTGACTATTGTGCTGTACACCGCTATTCCGTGGACTTCTGCGATCTAATGTTCTCTTATATCTTCTGCTTTGGCCTGGGATGTCCAGTAATAATGGTCCCGGTACGTTAGCTTCAGTCAGATTGCGTTTCGTTAGCTTATGTTAGACTATGTGTTGTTAGGATATCTTTGACTTTCGTGCTGTACACTTTTATTCTGTGAATACCTGTGAGCTACATTTATCTACTACTTTCTGCTTGGCTACGGGGAGGCACAAAGCAGTTGTGGCGGAACATTATTTTGAATTATGCCGCGTTCGGTTAGGTTAGGTCAGGTCATGTTAGGTTAGGATATCTTCGACTTTTGTGCCACACTCTGCTATTCGGTGTATTTTTGCGCTCTACACTGCTTTACAATGCTCTGCTCGAATCTGGGGAGGCGAGAAATATTGACCGTGGCAGGTTAGGTTGAGGTATGTTTCGATTGGTTAGATCAGGTAGGGATATACTTGGTTAGGATAGCACGTTAGGTTGTGTTGTGTAACGATTGGTTGAGTTAGGTTTGGCTAAGTTCGGTAATTGTAGGTTTGCCTTACTAGTTACACCCTTATTTCACGTGGATTTCTGCGCTCAACTGCGAACCCACTTCATTCTTCTTGGCTTTGGGGTGGACAGCAATAGCGGGCTCGGTACGTCAGGTTGAGGTGGGTTATGTTCGGTTAGGTTGTTTGGTCAGGTTAGGTTAGGGCATCTTCGACTTTTGTGCTATTCATTGCAATGCGGGGGATTTCTCCGAACTACTGTGCTCTAGTATACTCTACTTGTTTCTGTGGCGGTCAGCAATAGTTGTCTAGTCATGTTAGCTTAATTTACGTTAAGTTTGGTTATGATACGTTAGGCTAGGTTATGACAGGCGACTTTGTCTTTTGCGGTATACACCGCTATTCGGTGGGTTCCTGCGCTGTGTTGTGCTCTAATATGCTCTGCTTGTGTCCAGGGTGGACAGTGATAGTGGTCTCGGCACGTTAAGTTGAGCAAGGTTACGTGTCGTTCGGTTAGGTTTGGAAGGCTCGGTTAGGATTTCTTTGACTTTCGTGCTGTATGCTGTTGCCAGGTGGATTTCTGTGATCCACTATGCTCTACTGCGTTATGCTTGGCTTTGTGGATGCCAGGGGTAGTGGTCGCGGCACGTTAAGTTGAGCTGTGCTACGTTCCTTTCTGTTGGGTTAGGTCAGGTTAGGTTAGCGCATATTCGACGTTAGAGCTGTACACTGCTAATCGGTGGATTTCAGGACTCTACATTGATGTACTACACTCAGCTAGACCGTGGGGTGGCCGGGAATAGCGGCCGCTGCACGTTAGGTTGTGTTATGATAAGATTGGTTAGGTTACGTTGGCCAATGTTTGGTTAGTTTAGCTTCAACTTTCGTGCTGTACACAGATATTCGGTATTTCCGTGATCTACGGTGGTCCATTACATTCTGATTGTCTCTGGCGATGCCAAGAGAATTGTTCGAGGCACGTCATGCTGAGTTACGCTACGTTTAGGTAGGCAAGGTAAGGTCAAGTTATGTCAGGATTTATTTGACTTTTGTGCTATGCACTGCAATTCGGTGGATTTCCGCGCTATGCTGTGCTCTGGTATATTCCGCTTGGCTCCGGTTAGGCCGGCAGTAGTGGTCTCGGCACGTTACCTTGAACTATGCCACGTTTGGTTATCTTACGTTTGGTGAGGTTAGGGCGGGATAGTATAGACATCTGTGCCATACACTGCTATCATCTGACTTCTGCGCTCTACTGCGTTCTAATATGCTCCGCCTGTCTCCGGCGAGGCCAGAAACAGTGGTCTCGACGGGTTAGCGTTGGTTAGGCTACGCTTGCTTACGACAAGTTTGGTTACGATGGGACAGTATATTTTGGCCTTTTGTGGCATTCACTGGCGTTAGGTGGATTTCTGCGCCCTAATGCGCACCGACATGTTCTGCTTGGCACTGTGGTGGCCAGTAATAGTGTTATCGGCACGTTAAGTTGAGTTATGCTACGATTCGTTAATTTTGGTTAGGAGGGCATGGTTAGGATTTCTTTGGCTTTTGTGCTATACACTGCAATTTGGTGGATTCCTGCGCTCTAGATTGCTCTACCATACTCTGCTCGGCACTGGGGATGCGAGCAATAGTGGCTGCGGCACGTTAGGTTGGGTTATGTTACGTTTGGATAGGACATGTTGGGCTATGCTTGGTGAGGATGGCTTTGACTTTCGTGCTATACACTGTCACACGGTGTATTTCTGCGATTTTCTGTGCTCTACTACATTCTGCTTGGTTCCGGGGAGACCAGACGCTGTGGTCGCCGCGCGTAGCATTGAGCTATACTACGCTTTGTTAGGTTAAGCTACGACAAGTTAGGCTACGATATCTACGGCTTTTTTGCTATACATAGAAATGCGGTGAATATCTGCGCTCTGCTGTGCTGTAGTATATTCTGCTCGGCGCTGGGGATGCCAGCAGTAGTAGTCTCGGCTGGTTAGCTTGTGTTAGGCTACGTTTGATCATAATACGTTTGGTGAGGAAAGGTTATGGTAGTTTAGGCGTTTGTGCTGTACACTGCTTTCCGCGTATACATGTGCACTACTGAGTTCCAATATATTATGCCTGGCCCAGGCGAGACCAGCAATAATGTTCTCGACACGATAGGTTGAGTTATGTGACGTTTGGTTTGGTTAGGTTACGTCAAGCTCGGTCTGGTTATCTTTGACTTTCCTGCTGTATTCTGTTATTCGGAGGATAGCTGCGCTCGACTTTGATCTAATATACTCTGCTCGACTCTGGGGATGCGAGCAATAGTGGCTGGGGTAAGTTAGGTTGAGCTATGCTACGTTTGGTTATGATATGATATGATATATTAGGATAGGATAGCTTTGACTTTGGTGCTAGAAACTGCTATTCGGTGGACCTCAGCTCTCCAGTGTGCCCTAGTACGCTCTGCTCGGCTCTGCGGTGGCCAGCAATAGTGGTCTCAGCTCGTTAGTTTCAGGCAGGTTACGTTTCGTTAGGTTAGGTTAGGAAGGTTCGGTAAGGATTTCTACGACATTTGTGCTGTACACTGCTATTTGGTGGATTTCTGCTCTCTACATTGCTCTATTGGGCTCTGCTCGAATCCGCGCAGGCGTGCAATAGTGGCCGTGGCACGTTATGTTGAGCTAGGGTTCGTTTGGTAATGTTACGATTGGTCAGGTTACGTGGGGATGGCCTAGTCTTTAGCGCTGTACTCTGCTACTAGGAGGATTTCTGCGCTCCACAGTGCTCTAATATTTTCAGCACGGCTCTGGCAAGGCAAGAAAGCGTGGTCTCAGCACGATATAATGAGTCAGACTACACTCGGTTAGGTTGGGTTAGGCTACGTTTGGTAAGGGTAGCTTTAACTCTTGTGCTGTACACTGCTGTTCGGTGGATATCTGCGCTCTGCTGTGCTCTAGTGTAACCTGCTTGGCTCCGGGGAGGGCAGCAATAGCGGTCTCGGCAAGTTAGGTTGATTCAGGGTATGTTTGGTTATGTTCTGTTTGCTTGGTTAGGCTCGGGTAACTTTGACTTTTTTGGATTTCAGTGTTCTGCTCTCCGCTAACAGATTCTGCTTGACTCTGGGGAGGCCAGCAATGGTGGTCGCGGCACAATACTTTGAGTTAATTTAGGTTTGGTCATGTTACCATTGATTAGGTTAGGAGGGTATAGTTTCGCCTTTAGTGCTGTGGTATGCCATTAGGTGGACCCCTGCGCCATGAAGTGCTCTTATGTTTTCAGCTTGTCTCAGGGAAGGCCAGCAACAGTGTTCTCGGCTCCTTATGATGATACCTATTACGTTCGGTTTCGTTCGGTTAAGCTAAGTATGGGCAGCATCGCTTCATCTTTTGTGCTGTACACTCCTATTCGGTGGATTTCAGCGCTCTACTGTGCTCTGGTATGAACTGCTTGGCTCTAGGGAGACAGCAACAGCGGTCTCGGCACGTCAGGTTTGGCTAGGCTATATTTGGTTATGTCCTGTTGGTTTTGGTTCGGCTTGGTTAGCTTGGACTTTTCTAATGTACACAGCGATTCTATGGATTTCTGCGATCCACTCTCCACAAACGTGTCCTGCTTGGTTCTGGGGTGGCCATCAATAGAGGTCGCAACACGTTAGGTTGGTATAGGTAACGTTCTACCATATTACGATTGGTTAGGTTCGGAGAGGATAGCTTTGACCTTAGGGCTATTGTCTGCTATTAGGTGGATTTCTGCGCCCTGCAGAACTCTAATGCTTTCAGCGTGGCTCTTGGCAGGCCAGCAATAGTTGCCTCGGCACGTAACGTTTTGTGACGTTACGATCGGTTAGGTTGGTTCAGGCTAAGTTTTGTTGGGGCAGCTTTATCTTTAGTTCTGAGCACTGCTATTCCGTGTAGCTTTGACTTTTCTGACATGCTTTGCGATTTTACGTATCTCTACTTCCTACTCCCCAGTAATGTCCTGTGCTTGGCTCTGAGGAGGCCAGCAATATAGCTTGCGGCTCGTTGGATTGAGTTACTGTACGTTTGGTTATGCAACGATTGGTTAGGTTAGGGAAGGAAAACTTTGACTTTAGTGCTATGGTCCGCCATTAGGTGCATCACTTCACCATACAGTCTTCTAATATTAAAAGCTTGGCTACGGGCGGCCCAGCATTTGTGGCCTCGGCACGTTACGTTGAGTTAGGTTACGCCCGACTATGATGGGTTAGGCTAAGTTTGGTTAGGATGACTTTAACTTTTGTGCCGTAGAATGCTATTGGGAAGGCTGCTACGATCCACTGTGCTCTGGTACGCCTGCTTGGCTCTGGGGGGGCGGGGCAGAACTGGCGGTTTCCGAACGTTAGGTTGCGATAGGCTATGTTTGGCTATGATCCGTTGGATTGGGTTATGCATAGGCAGCTCTGACTTTACTGCTACACACTGCGATACTATGGATTTCTGCATTCTCCCTCCACTAGTGTGCTATACTCGGATCTGGGGAGGACAGCAGTAGAGGTCGTGGCACGTTAGGTTGTGTTACATTACGCTTGGTTATGTTACGATTAGATAGGTTAGGATAGGATGGCTTCGACTTAAGTGCTATGGTGTGATATTAGGTGGATTTCTGCTCCCTGCAGTGCTTTAACATTTTCAGCTTGGCTCTGCGAAGGCCAGCAATAGTGGTGTCGGCACGTTATGTTTGGTCAGGTTACGTTCGGTTAGGTAGATTTAGGCTAAGTTTGGGCAGGATAGCTTAAACTTATGTGCTGTACATTGCTGTACGGTGGATTTCTGCGCTCTACTACGCTCCAGTATGACATTCTTGGCTCTGGGGCTGCCAGAAATGGTGGCTGCTGCACGTCAGGGTAAGCTAGGGTACGTTTGGTTATGTTACGGTTCTTTAGGTTAGGAGACGATAGCGAGGGTTTTAGTGCTATAGTCTGCTACTAGGTGGATCTCTGCACCCTACAGTACTATGATATTTTCAGGTTGGCTATGGGATGCCAGCAATGGTGGTGTCGGCTCGTTATGTCCCGTCATGTTACGCCGGGATATGTTGGGTTAGGCCAGATTAGGTTAGTACAACTTCAACTTTTGCGCTGTACTCGGCTATACGCTGCATTTATGCATTCTTCTGTGCTCTAGTATGTCCTGGTTGGCTCTGTGGATGGCAGCAATAGCCGTCTCTGCACGTTAGGCTGAGTTAGGCGTAGTTTGGGTATGCTCTGTAGGTTTGGGGTATGTTTGTGTAGTTCTGACCTTTCCGATATACACTGCAATTCTATGGATTTCTACGTTCTACTTACCACTATTGAGTTCTCCATGGTTCTGGGGAGGCCAGCCATAGCGGTCGCGGCACGTTAGCTTGAGATATGTTACGCTCGGTTATGTATCCATTGGCTAGTTTAGGAGAGGACAGCTTCGACTTTAGCGCTATGGACTGCTATTAGGTTGATTCCTGCGAGCTGCAGTGCTCTAATGTTATCAAACAGTTTCGGGGAAGGCTGGGGGGGGGGGGGGGGGGGCACCATTAGTGGTTTCGGCAAGTTAGGTTGCGTTAGGCTACGTTTGGTTAGAACATGTTTGTCTGTGTTAGGTATGGATAGCATATTCTTTCGCTAAATAAACTGTTAATCGATTATCGATGGCTTCTTCACTGTACTGCGCTGGAATGTGCTCTGCTTGGCCCATGGATGTCCAGCAATAGTGGTCGCGGCTCCTCATGTTGAGATATGCTCCGTTTGATGGGGCTTTATTTGAATGGGTTAGGATTGGGTAGCATTGTCTTTTACGTTACAGTCTGAGATTCCATGTATTTCTCCTCTCCACTCTCCTCTAAAACATTCTGCTTGGCCCTGGGAGGCCAGCAATCGTGATCGCGTTTCGTTAGCCTTAATTAGGTTTCGTTTGGTTGCGTCCGAATGGTTATGTTAGGAGATGCTATCTCCGACTTTTGCGCTGCACGCTGCTATTCGGCGGATTTCTGCACTCTACTATGCTCTAATATGTTCAGCACGGCCTTGGTTGGGCCAGCAATGGTGGTCTCGGCACGTTAGTTTGAGTCATGTTACGTTTCCTTAGATTAGGTCAGTTTGGGTCAGGTTAGGGTGTCTTTGACTTTTCTGCTACACGCTTCCGTTCTATGGACTTCTGCGAACTACCCTGCACTGATATATTCTGCTTGGCTCTGGGGAATCTAGTAATAGTGGGCTCGGCGGTTTCGGTTGTGTTATGCTTCGTGTGATTAATTTATGCTTGGATAAGTTAGGAGAGGGTAGCTTTGACCTTTGAGCAACGCACTGCTATTCGGCGCCTCCCTGCGCTCTATATTGCTCTACTATTCTATGCTCGGGCCTGGGAAGGCCAGGATTAGTGGTCGTGGTAAGAAAGGTTTAGTTCGGTTACGTATGGTCATGCTATGTTAGGTTGGGGTAGGGGAGGATAGCTTTGACTCTTGCGCTAGACGCTGCTTTTCGGCGGATTTCTGCGCTTTACTGTGCTCTAGTACGTTCTTCCTGGCACTTGGAACGCGAGTAATTGTGGTCCGGCAGAGTAAGGTTGAGATAGGGTACGTTTGGTTAGACTTCGTTAGCTATTGTTAGGTTTGTGTAGCTACGACTTCTCCGCTATTAACTGAGACCCTATGGCCGTCAGCTCACTACTCTTCTCCAATATGTACCGCTTGGCTCTGTGAGTCCAGCAGTAGTGGGCTCGTCACGACATGATTAGCTGTGTTACGTTTGGTTACGTTATGATTGGTTAGGTTAGAAGGGTCTAGCTTTGACTTTTGTACTATACACTACTGTTTGGAGAATTTCTGCACTCTACTGTGATCTAGTTTGTTCTGCCTGGCACTGGAGATGCCAAAAATAGAGTCTAAGTTTACGTACGTAGAGTTAGTCTACGTTTGGCTTGGTTAGGCAAGGAAGCGGTAGGCTGCCATATATTCGACTTTTGTGCTATGCGCTGCTATTCGGCGGCTCTCTGCGCTCTACTGTGCTCTACTGTATTCTGCTTGCCGCAGCGGCGTCCAGCACTAGGGGTCGCGGCACTTTATATTGAGTTAGGCTTCGTTTGGATAGGTTATCCTTGTTTGGCTTAGGTTCTGGTAGCTTTGACTTTTCTGCTATACACCGCGATTCTATGGATTCCTGCTTTCAACACTCCTCTAATATGTTCTGCTTGGCCTTTGGAAAGACCGCGAGTGTGGTCCCGGAAACTTACGCTGAGGTAGACTACGTTTGGTTGGTATAGGGTAGATTTGGATAGGTTAGGGTGCATTTGACTTTTGCGCCTTACACAGCATTGCCGCGGCTTTCTGCGCTCTACTGTGCACTACTGTATGCTGCTTGGCCCTGGGGCGTCCAGAAATTGTGGTCTCGGCACGTTAGGTTCGGTCAGGATACGCTCGACCATGTTACATTTGGGTAGGTTATGATAGAATAGTTTTGACTCTTGCGTTATACAACGCTATTCGGTGGATTTCTGCGATTTACGTTGCTCTACTTCACTTTGGTCGACTCTGGGGAGGGCAGTAAGTGTGGACACGTCAAGTTAGATTGAGTTTGGTTACGTTTGGTTAGGTTATGCTTGCGTGGGTTAGGTTTGAACACCTTTTACTTTCTCAGAATAGAATGCTGTTCGCTGGATGTCTGCGCCCTATTGTTCTCAACTCTCCTCTGCTCGACTCTGGGGTGTCCAGCAATAGCGTTCGTGACAATATTGGTTGAGATAAGTTACGTTTGGTTAGGCAAGGTTGCGCTAGCCTTGGCTATGACGTCTTCCTCTGCTGTAGAGTGATATTCGTTGGATTTCTGCCATTTACTCTGCTCCAGTATAGTCTGCTTGACACTGGAGACGCCAGAAATAGTGGTGTCGTCTAGTCAAGTTTAGTTAGTCCTCGTTTGGCTTGGTCAGGATAGGTCATGCTTGGTTAGGATATATTTGACTTTTGTGCTATACGCAGCTATTGGGTGGCCTTCTGTGCTCTAGTGTGCACTAGTATATTCCGCTTGGCTCTGGGGATTCCAGCAGTAGTGGTCTCGGCGCGATAGGTTCTGTCAGTATACGTTCGACTGTATTACGTTCGAGCAGGTTAGAATAGAATAGCTTCGACTATTGCGTTATACATCGCTATTCTGTGGATTTGTGCACTTTACGTTGCTCTACTTTACTCTGCTCCTCTCTGGGGAGGCCAGCAATGGTGGCCGTGGCACGAAGGTTTGGTCCAGGCTACGTTCGCTCTCGATATGTTCGGTTTGGTTAGGGGAGGATATCTTTGACTTTTGTTCCTCTCATGCCCATTCGGAGAACTTCTACGCTCTTCTGCGCTCTTATATGCGCTGCTCGGCTCTGAGGGGGGCAGCAATAGTGGTCTCGGCACGTTAGGTTTGGATATGCAACGTTCGGTTAGGTTAGGCTACGTTGGGTTAGGACGCGATAGCTATGACTTTTGTGCTACACACTGCAACTCTTGGGACTCCTGTGCTCCACGGCGCTTTTTCATATTCTGCTTGCTATGGTGAGGCCAGCAATAGTGGTCCTGCCGCGACAGGGTGTGTTATGCTACGTTTGGTTAGGCAACGTAAGTATGAGTTTGGTATGGATTGCTTTTACCTTCGTAGCATAAACTGCTGTCCGGTGGACTTCTGCGCCCTATTGCGCTCTAATATGTTCTCCTCGTTTCTGGGGAGGCTAGCAATAATGTTCGCGGCACGTTTGGTTGAGTTATGTTACGTTTCGTTCCCCTGTAGTAGGTTTGGTTTGGTTAGGGTGGCTTTGACTTTTGTCCTATGCACTTCTATTTGGTGGCTTTGTGCTCTCTACTGCGCTCTGCTATACTCCGCACGTCTCTCTGGGTACCGGCAATAGTGGTCGTGCCACGATAGGTTGAGTAAGGCTAAGTTTGGTTAGGTTATGCTGGTTTGGGTTATGTTCTCGTAGCTTTGACTTTCGTGGTATGCACTGCATTTCGGTGGATTTCTGCCCTCTAGAGTGTCTGCCATGTTCTGCTTGGAACTGGGGATGCCAGGAGTGGTGTGCTAGGCACGTTAGGTTGGATTATGTTGCGCTCAGTTATCTCACGTTTTGTTTGGCAAGGAGAAGATAGCTTCGACTTCAGTGCTATACTCTGTTATTCGGTGGACTACTGCACGGTAATGTATCCCAGTATGCCCTGCCTGGCTCTGGGAAGGCCAGCAATAGTGGTCTCGGCACTTTCGGTTAAGTTAGGTTACGTCTGGATATATCACGCTTGGATAGGTTCGGACAGGATAACTACGACTTTTGAGCTAAGCAATGCCATTCAGTGGTTTTCTACGCTCTGCTGTGATCTAGTATGTTCTGCTTTGCTCTGGGGAAGACAGAAACTGTAGCCGCGGCAGGTTATGTACTGTTATGTTACCTTTGGTTTGGTTACGTTTGTTTGGGTTAGGATCGGATATCTTCGACCATTGTGCTGTACACAGAAATGCGGTGGATTTCTGCGCTCTACTGTGCCCAAGTATGTTCTCCTTCGCTCTGGGGAGGCCAGTAATTGGTTTCCCACCAGGTTAGGTTATGTTAGGTTACATTCGGTTACATTACGATTGGACTGGTTAGGGCACATTAGTTGTGATTTTTGTGCTATACACTGCTATTCGGCGTATTTCTGCTCTGCACATTGCTCTACTATACTCTGATCGACTCTTTGGAGGCCAATGATAGTGGTCCCGTCATGTTAGTCAGATTTATGATACGTTCGGTTACGCTACGTTTGGTTATGGTAGGAGAGGGTAGCATTGACCCTCGTGCTGTATGTTGCTGTCCGATGAACCTCTGCGCTATACTGTGCACTAATTAGCTCTCCTTGGCTCTGGGGAGGACAGTAGTAGTGGTCTCGGCACATCAGGTTGTGTTAGGTTTCGTTTGGCTGTGCTATGTTTGATTGGGACAGGTTTAGGTAGTTTTGACCTTCTTGTTGTAAGCAGTCATTTGGTGGACTTCTGCGCTCTACTGTACTCTCCTATGCTCTGCTGTACCCTGGGGAGGCCAGCAGTTGTGGCGGCTCCACGTTAGGTTGAGTTACGTTTCGTTTGTTTACGTTACGTTTGGTTGCGTTAAGAGAGGACAGCTTTGACTTTTGTGCTATACACTGCTATTCGGTATATTTCTGAGCTCCATTGTGACCTGACATGTTCAGCTTTGCTCTGCGGAAGGCACCAATAGTGGCCTCGGCACCTTATTCTAGGGTATGCCACATTTGGGTTTTTTAGGTTAAGCTTGGTTATGCAAGGTTATCCTTTCTCTTGCGCTTTAGACTGCACGCCCGCCGATTTCTGTGGTCTACTGCACTCTAGTATATTCCGCTCGGCTCTGGGGCGGTCAGAAGCAGTGGCGCAAGGCGGTTAGGTGGAGTTAGGTTGCTTTGGGTTATGTTACGATTGGTTAGGTTAGGAAAGGGTAGCTTTGACTTTTCTGCCGCACACTGCTTCTCGGAGGATTTCTGAGTTGCATTGTGATCGGATATGTTCAGCTTGGCACTGGGAACGGCGGCAAAACTTGTCTCGGCACCTTATGCTGAGTTAGGCTACGTTTATGTGGGTTAGCTTAAGCCAGGTAAGTTCTGGTCATCATTACTACTGTGCTGTACACTGCAACGCCGCGGATTTCTGTGATCTACTTTGCTTTAGCGTATTCTGCTTCGCACTGGGGATTCCAGTAATAGTGGCAGCGACACGTTATATTGAGTTATGCTACGTCAGGTTATGTTACGCTAGTTTGGGCTAGGCTTGGGTATCATTGACCTTTCTGCTGCACTCCGCGATTCTATGGATTTCTGCGCTCTGTTCTCGTCTAATATTTACTGCTTGTCTCTGGCGATGCAAGCAATGGTCATGGCGGCGCGATTTGTGTTCGGTTACGTTTGGTTATGTTACGTTTGGTTATGTTGGGACAGGATGACTTTGACCTTTGCTCTATACACTGTTGCTCGATGGGTTTCGGCGCTCTACCGTGCTCTAATAAGCTATGCTTGGCTCCGCGGAGGTCAGCAATAGTGGACGTGCAACGATAGGTTGGGTCATGTTACGTTTTGATACGTTTGTTCGGTGTGGGTTCGGATAGCCTTGACTTTCTTGGCATAGACTGTTATCCGGTCGATTTCTGCGCTCTACTGTTCTCTACTATGCTCTGCTCGACTCTGGGGAGCCCAGCAATTGCGGTCGCTGCACGTTAGGTTGTGTTTGCTTACGTTTGGTTATGTTACGATTGGTTAGGCTTGGAGAGGGTGTCCTTGACTTTTGTGCTATGCACTGCTATTCGGTGGACTTGTGCGCTCTACTGAGCTCTAGTATACTCCGCTAGACGATGGAGATGCCAGCAATTGTGGTCTTGTCCTGTTAGTTTGATTTAGGATACGTTTGGATAGGTCATGTTTGCCACGGTCAGGTTTGGGTAACTATGGCTTTCGTGGTGTAATCTGTTGTTCGGTGTCCTTCTGCGCCATACTGTGCTCCAGTATATACTGGTTGTCTCTGGGGAGGCGAGCAATGGTGGCCTCGACACGCTAGGTTCGGTTCGGGTGCATCCGGTTGTGTTACGTTTGGTTTGGTTAGGACACGATAACTTTGACCTTTGTGCCATACACAGATGTTCGGTTCATGTCTGCCATCTACATTACCCTACTGTATTCTGCTCGACGCTGAGGCGGCCAGCAATAGTGGCCGTGGCACGAAGGGGTGAGTTATGTTTCTTTCGGTTAGGCTAGGTAGGGTCAGGTTTGCTCATGATTGCTTTCACTTTCGTGTCATAAACTGCTATTCGTTGGATTTCTGCGCTCCACTGTGCTCTAATGTACTCTGCATTGTTCTATGAAGGCCAGGAATACTGATCGCGGCCTGCTAGGTGGTGTTAGATTGCGTTTGGTTATGTCTGGTTAGGTTGGATCCGGTTAGGGTAGCTTTGACGTTTGTGCCCAACACTGATATTCTATGGACTTCTGTACTCTTCTGTGCTCTATCATATTCTGCTTGTCTCTGGGTACGCCGCCAATAGAGGTCTCGGCACGTTAGGATGAGATAGATAACATTCGGTTATATAGCGCTTGGTTAGATTAGGACACGGTAGCCTTTACTTTTATGCTATACACCGATATTTCGTGGGTTCCTGCCCTCTATGTTACTCTAATGTGCTCTGCTTTTCTCTGGGGAGGCCAGCAAGAGTATTCTCGGCGCGTTATGCTTAGCTATGATACTTTCAGTTAGGTTAGGTTAGGATAGGTTACGTTAGGTTATCTTTGAATTTTGTGCTGCACCAAGCAATGCGGCGAATTACTGCGCTTTACTGTGCTCCAGTATATTCTGGTTGTCTCCGGGGAGGCATGAAACAGAGGTCTCAGCGCGTTAGCTTGAGATAAGCTACCTTCGGCCGTGTTACGTTTGACTTTTAGGGTAGCTTTGACTTTTGGGCTATGCACTGCGATTCTATGGACCTCTGCGCTCCAATATCCTCTAATACGTTCTGCTTGGCTCTGACGAAGAGAGCAATAGGTGTCTCGGCACGTTAGGAAGTGTTTTGTTACGCTCGGTATTGTTACATTTCTCTAGGTTAGTATAGCGTAGCTTTGACGTTTGTTCCATACACTGATATGAGGGGGATTTCTGCGCTCCACTGTGCTGTAATATATTCTGCTTGTCCCTGGGCATGACAGCAATAGTGATCTCGGCACGCTAGGTTCAGCTATGTTGCGCTTGTCTCCGCTTGGTTAGGGTAGGCTTGATTAGGATGTCTCTGACTTTAGAAATATACACTGCTATTCAGTCGACACCTGCGCACTGCATTGCTCTACTAGCACATGCTTGTACCGGGGAGGCCAGCAATAGCGAACGTGGCACGTTTGGTTGTGATAGGTTACGTTTGGTTATGCTAGGTTTGGATATGTTTGGTAAGGATGGCCTTGACTTTTGTGTTATACACTGCTATTCGGCGGACTACTGTGCTCTACTGTGCTCCTGCATATTCTGCTTGACCATGGGGCGGCCGGCAGTGTTGTCCTCAGCACGTTAGTCCGGGTTATGTTACGTTTGTTTAGGCTACGATTGGATAGCTTAGAATTATGTGCCATACACTGCTAGTCGTCGGATTTCTGCGCTTTATATTGTACTGCTGTGGACAGCATAGAATTATGTGCCATACACTGCTAGTCGTCGGATTTCTGCGCTTTATATTGTACTGCTGTGGACTGCAGGGCTCTCGGGGGCCAGGAACAGTGGTCGCGGTACGCTAGGTTGTGTTAGATTACTTTCGGTTAGGTTGGGTTACGTAGTGTCTCGTTAGGATAACTTTGGCTTTTGTGATACACACTGTTATTCTATGGACTTCTGCGCTCCTCTGTGCGCTATCGCAGTCTACTTGTCTCTGTTGAGGCTGGAGAATAGTGCTCTCGGCACGTTGGGTTGAGTTATACTGTGTTTGTTTAGGTCAGGTGTGGTTAGTCTTGGATAGGATATCTTTGACTTTTGTGCTAAACACAGCAATGCGGTGGCTTCCTGCGCACTACTGTGCTCTAGTATGCTCTGCTTAGTTCTGGGGAGTGGGCAGCAATAGTGGTCTGGGCACGTTAGGATTCGTTAGATTACTATAGTGTGTGCTACGATTTTCCACGTTATGCTTGGATAGCTTTGACTTTTGTGCTATGCACTGCCATACTGCGGATTTCTGCACTTTACTGTGCTCTAATATGTCCAGCTTGGGCATGGGAATGACTAAACTTGATGTATCGGCACATTATTTTGAGCTATGCTACGTTTGGTTAGGTTAGGTTAGGTCACGTTAGGTTAGGATACCATTGACTTCTGTTCTGTACACTGTAATGCGGTAAGCTTATGCGCTCTACTGTGCCCTAGTATGTTCCCCTTGGCTCTGGGGAAGCCAATAATAGTGATTTCGGCACATTTGTTTGTGGTAGGTTTCGTTGGGTTATGTTACGTTAGCAATGTTTAATATCTGACGGCTAAGACTTCTCTGATATGCACTGCGATTCTATGGATTTCTGCGCTCTGCTCTCCTCTAATATGCTCTCCTTGACCCTGTGAACCCCAGCAATAGTCGTCTTGACACGATAGGTTGCTATGTATTACGTTCCGTTAGGCTATCTTGAGTCAGGTTGTGTTAGGGTACCCTTGACCTTTGTGCTTTGCGCTGCAGTGCGGCGGATTTCTCCTCTCCACTGTGCTCTGGAATATTCTGATTAGCTTTCTGGAGGTCAGCAATAGTCGTCCAGGCACATTAGTTTGGGATATGATGAGCTTGGTTACGTTATGTTATCTTTGGTTATGTTTGGAGAGCACCGACACTTCTGCTAGACACTGCTATTCGGCAAATAACTGCGATCTGCATTGCTCTGCTATCCTGTGCTTGTCTCTCTCAAGGTCATCATTAGTGGTCGTGTCACGTTCGGCTGAGTTTGGTTTCGTTCGGTTTGGTTATGCTAGGCTATGTTCGGTAAGTACGGCTTCGACTTCTGTCCTTTACACTTCTCTGCGCTTGATTTTTGCGCTTTACTGTGCTCTAGAGTATTCTGCATGACTATGTGGAGGCCAGCAGTATTGGTCTCGATACCTTAGGCAGAGATATTCTGCGATTGGTTATGTTCCGCTACGTAAAGTTGGAATAGAATACCTTTTGCACATTTCACAGATATTTGGATGACTTCTGCGCTCTACATTTCTCTATTCTACCCTGCTCGGCTATCGGTATGCCTGCGATAGAGTTCGTAGCACGTTAGGTTGAGATAGGTTACGTTCGGTTAGGTTAGGTTAGGCTAATATTGGTTATGATAGCTTCGACTTTCGTACTATACAATGTTCTTCGATGTACTCCTGCCCTCCACGGTGCGCCATTCTAATCTGCTTGTCCCTAAGGTGGCCAGCAATAGTGGTCGCGGCTCGTTATGTTGAGTTTAGCTATGCCAGGTTAGGGTAAGTTAGTTTGCCATAGGTTTGGTATCTTTGGCTTTTCCGCTGTACACTGCGTTTCTGTAGATTTAAGAGCTCTACTCTTATATGATATGTTTTGCTTGGCCCTGGGGAAGCAGCCATATTGGTCTAGGCACGTTAGGTTGGCTTACGCTACGTATATACCACGAATGTCAATGCTATCCACAACTAACCCAAACAAACATAACTAAGCCAAACGTAGCCTAACTCAACCTAACGTGCCCAGACGACCATTGTTGCCTTCCTCAGAGCCAAGCAGAACATATTACAGGAGAGTAGTACTCAGGGGTCCATAGGATTTCAGTGCATAGCACAATAGTCGAAGCTACACTATCCCAACATAGCCAAACGTAACATATCGAACGTTGCCTAACACAACCTAACGCGCCGAGGACACTATCGCTTGCATCCCCTGAGCCAAGCAGAATATACTAGAGCACAGTGGAGAGCAGTAATCCATAGCATTGGAACGTGCAGCACAAAAGGCAAAGATATCCTCACCTAACCGATCCAAACCTTACCTAGCCTAACGTCGCCTAACAAAACATAAGGTGCCGAGAATACAATTGTTGGACTGCCCAATGCCAAGCAGAGCATATTAGGGCAGTGTAGAACGCATAGATCCTCCGAATAACTGTATATAACCTAAAAGTCGAGACTATCCTATCCTAACAAAACCAAACGTGACATAACCAAACGTAATCTATCCCAACCTAACAAGCCGTGGCAACTACTACTGTCCCCCCCCCCCCAGAACAAAGCAGTAAATACTAGAGGGCGTAGAGCGCGGAAATCCATTGGACCGCCGTGTATAGCAGAAATGTCGTAGCTACACAAACCTAGCCCGGACAAACAGAACCTAACCATGCGAAGCTTATCACAAAGTATCTTGACGCCACCACAATTGCAGGAAGCCCAGGGCAAAGCAGAATTTATCAGAGCGCAGTAAAGGGAAGATATCCGCCGAATAATGGATTATACTACGAAGTCAAATCTATACAAACCTAACCCAGACATACATATCACAACCAAACGCATGCTAACCCAACCTGATGTGCCGGGAATACTGCAACCAGCCTCTCAAGAATCGTGCAGAGTATAGCGGAGCAATGATGAGCATAGGAATCCGCCGAATAGCAGTCTACAGCACAAAAGTCAACTCTCCCCTGCCCTCACACATCCAAACGTAATATAAGCAAACGTAACCAAGCTCAACCAAACGTTTCGAGACCACTGTTGCTGGCCTCCCCAGAGGCACGTAGAATTGGCTGGAGTACAGTGGAGCGCAGGTGTCCACCGAACAATCGTGTACAACACAAAAGTCAGAGCTATGCCTCCTAACCATGCCAACCGTAACACTGCCAAACGTTACATAACGCAACCTGAGGTGTCGCGACCACTATTGCTGGCCTCCTCAGTGCCAAGCAGCACATATAAGAGGGGGTGCAGCGCAGAAGTCCATAGAATCGGTGTGTATAGCAGAAAAGTCAATACTACCCAAACCTAGCCCGGGCCAACATAACTTAACCAAACGAAGCCTAAGCCAACGCGACGGCCTGCGACCACTTCTGCAGGACATCCCAGGGCCAAGCAGAATATAGTACAGCACAGAAGAGCGCAGAAATCCACCGAACAAACGTGTACACCACGAAAGTCAGTGCTATACACACATAGCACAAACAAGCATAACCGAGACAAACGTAGTCTAACTCAACCTAGCGCTCCGTGGCCACCATTGCTGGCCTCCTCATAGCCAGCAGAATATATTAGGGCACAGTAGGGCGTAGAAATCCACAGAATAGCAGTGTATATCGCGCGAGTCAAAGTTGTCCAAACATAACTCATGCAAGCGTAGGCTAACCAAACGTAGCCTAACACAACCTAACGCTCCGAGACATCTATTACTGGCATCCCGAGGGTCCAGCAGATTGTAGTGTAGAAATCAAGGGCGCGGAAGCTCGCCGAATTGCAGTGCATAGCGCAAAAGCGAACAATGTTCTATGTTAACCTAACCAAGCGTAACAGAACAAACGTAACTTAACTCATGCTGAGGTCCTTCCACCACTATTGCTGACCTCCACAGTGCCAAGCAGAATATGCCAGAGCGCATTAGATTGCCGAAATCCGGCGCACTGAAGTGTGAGGAAGATAAGTAAAGGATAACCCAATATAATCCGTCCTATCCTAACATAACCAAACGTAGCCAACTCCAACTTAACGTGCCTATCCAAATATATTTGGACTCCTCGTCTCCATGCAGGGCATGTTGGGGGGAGTACAGCGCAGAGGTCCATAGAGTGGCAGTTTATAACACGGGAGTCAGATATATCCTTACCTAACGCAAACAAGCATAAACTTACCAAAGGTAATATAACATATCCTGACGATTCGCTGCCACTATTTCTGGAACTACCAGAGCAAAGCAGGGATTATTAGATCACAGTAGAGCGCAGAAATCCACCGAACAGCTGTGTACAGGGCAAAGGACATGACAACCGTGTCCTAACCTATCCAAGCATAGCCCATCCAAATGCAGCCTAACTCAATCTGACAAGCCGAGACCGCTATTGCTGGACACTCCAGCGCCAAGCAGAGAATATTAGAGCAGGGTAGAGCACAGAAACCCACCGAATGTGAGTGCATAGCTCAAAAGTCAAAGCAATCCTATCCAAACCTATTCAAGCCATAACTAGTCTAACGTAACATAGGTCAAAAGACATGCCACGGCCAAAAGTGGATGCTATTAGAGCAACGTTGGGCGCAAGAATCGACCGAATATCTGCGTATAGCACATACGTCAAAGCCATACTGTCAAGACTTCTTTTTTCACGTAGGGGAAACCTTGCAAAGATACCCGTCACCCTTAGGGGAGGGGGCGGAGTTATGTGGGATTTCTACCGACTAGAACCCCCACGATGGCCAGCCCTTCGCATTTCTGTGCACCCTGGGCTTCGCGGTGACGCAATTGCCAGGACTCCCCGCGACGCAACCGCAGTTCCCCCCCGGCGCGACGGGAAATCGTGCCCGAGACGATCATGCCCATGCGCGCGAGACGGGACGATTACAGGCACACACACTCACACACACATACACACACAATATGCATACCAGCGCACCGCAACGCACACATACCCTGTGGACGCCGCGCGCCCAGACCAGGGTCTCTCCAACTGACGGGCCCCCACAAGTCAGACCGTGGTCACCCTGACCTAGGTACAACGGGAGAGAGAGACGGTCTACCCGGACGTAGGTGCATGGTCGATCGCGAAGGCGGAGTTCTACCGCGTTAACAGCTCCGGCAGTGCTCGCGCCGCTCTCCAGCGCCGCGCTTGCCCTCCGTCATCCACGCCACGACGACGGAGAGTGAAAGGTCCCGACCCACCACGCGACAAAGTACACGGCGCTCGAGAGCCCACGCCAGGCATTCCTCCAGCGTGTGCTGCGCCGTGTCCCGGCCCTCCCCGCAGAGATAACACCGCGTCTCACGTTCACGCCCGATACGACACAGGTAGTCCCCGAAGCACCCGTGCCCGCTTAGCACCTTAGCACCTGTGTCAGGCGGAAAGTGTGCCGGCAGCCGCTACGCCCCCATGCATCCAGCACGGGGAGCACAGCCTCTATCGCCCGGTGCCGCCGGCTGCTCGGTCTCCTCAGCCGAGCTCGCCAGGCGGTCACCAAGTACTGTCCGACCCATCGTCACAACGAAAGGGCCCCTTCTTCAGGAGCACCGCCGCCGCCAGCGTGTAGGAGACCGTAGATACGGGACTCCCGCACCGCTTGCATTCCGGACGGCGGAACACCCGCCAGGACCATAGCCGTATTGTGAGATATCGTGCGGTAACCGCGCACGACCCATTTAGCCAACCTGCAAGCGACTCACCGGAGAATCGCCAGACTGCGCGGACGGGCGACCAGGTCGTTCGCCCAGATCGGAGCCCCGTAAAGTGCCACCGAGCGAAGGATTCGCGTGTAGAGGCGGCGCACCCTCCCTTCTGGCTCACCCAGTTTGGATAGCAGGCGACACAACGCCCACGCCATGCATTCTAGGCGTGGTTCCAGCGCGAGAATATGTTCGTCGAGATTCCAGTGGCTATCGAGGACGAGACCGAGGTATTTCATCCTATCCCGTACGTCGAGCACGACGTTCCCATCGTCAGGGACTTGGGCGGCTTCCCGTTGTGCCGATGGCAAAACCAAAATGCCTCGGTCCTCTCGGGGGAGGTATACAGCCCCAGCAGCTGGATGCTATCCGCGACGAGGGCAACGCCGCCTACCGCAAGCAGCGTGGACTCCTCCCAACTCGTTCCGGCAGCCACCACCAGCGTGTCGTGCGCGTAACACGTCAGGCTTAGGCCGCAGGGGAGGGGAGTGCCCAACACGGCGTCGTACGCGAGGTCCCAGAGGATCGGCCCGAGCACCAATCCCTGTGGAACCCCGCAGTTCGTCGCCCGCACGACGGTCGATTATCATCCAGGATACTCGTTCGAGCGCTCTGCCAAGTAGTCGCCGATCACCGCCATAATGTATTGGGCAATCCTGTGGTACAACAGGGCACACCGGATGGCGGTCCAGGGCAGGGTGCTGAAGGCGTTGACGATATCCACACCGACAGCCAGCACAACCCCGCCCCGGACATCGGTATCCTCCGACAAGTTACGAACGCGCTTAATCGCGCCGATCGTCGACCGACCCTGCTGGAATCCGAACCGGTTGTCGCTGAGAACGGGACCCACGCCCGTTAAATTCTCACGGTAGTGGGCAGCTAGAGCGCGCTCGAAGAGCTTGCCCGTCTAGTCGAGCAGGCATATCGGCCGGTATGCCTTCGGAGAGTTCGGCGGCTTCCCTCGTTTCGGGATTAGCACGAGCCTCGCTCTCTTCCAACATGCCGGAAAGCGAACGCTCCTGAGGCAGATATGGAAGAGCCGTCGCAAACCGTCGCACCACGCTTCCAGAGCCAGAGCAAAGGCTCGGCCTGGGATGCCGTCCGGTCCGGTGGCGGTGATCCTCGCCCCCATCCTAAGGACCGCACGGCCCAACTCCTCGCGCGAGACCCCCAGCTCGTCGGAACATCCGACCAGTTCCTACCGCACTGCAGCGGGTTGCACCCACTCTTCCGCCACCACCGGGAAGAGGGTGTCGATCACCCGCCGCAGGAGCTCGGGGTCCATACGCTCGGTCACGTGGGGCGCCCATGCCCTTTACTACCCCTTTACTACTTTATAGGGGCGTCCCCACTGATCGCTTTCGAGCGTCGCGTTGAGTTCTTCCCATTGTCGAGACTTGGCTCTGAGAATCTCCCTTCGGAGATCACACACCGCGGACCGATACCCGCGACAGAGGCGCGCGATGTCTTTGGCGGACACCGCGCGTTGTCGACGTCGCGCCCGGATTTACTGGCGCCGGAGGAGCACGCAGAGCTCCCGAAGCTGCGCGATTTCGGCCGACCACCAGTGCACTGCACCCCTCGATGGCAGCTCCCTGACCTGCGGCATGGCGACGTCGCACGCGCGCGTCATCGTCGCCCATAGCCGCTCCGCCACTAACCCCGCCTTGTCGTTTTCGCGCCCGACGGCCCCATCCGCCCAGGCGACGACATGGGCGGCCGCGGCGAAGAGATCGTGGTCGAGGCGAACGAGTGCCAACCGCGGCGCGGTGGTGTGCTTCCCGGTGGGTTGTTCCAGACCAGTGCGATGGGTGACGGCAAGCATCATGGTGATGTGTAGGTGGTCGCTAAGCGTTTTCACCACCACCGCCACCCTCCAGCCGGTGACCCGCCGCGCAGCTGCCGGCGATGCGAACGACAAGGCCAAGATGGACGTGCCGTTCCACCGGACGAACTTGCTTACGGAACCCCGGCTAAGCAACCGGAGATACAACCCCGCGACCCAATCTTGCTGGGCCTCTCCCCGAGCGTATGTTCGCGAGGAACCCCATGCCACGCAGTGGGCGTTGAAGCCCAGAGGACCAGAACTGGACGAGCCATGTGTCCACTAAGGAAACCTCCGAGCTCGTCGAGGTACCTCTCGCACGACGATAGGCCGCGGTTGGTGGAGACCCATCTCCACACTACGACAACGTCGTTCTAGGAGAACGCCACGAATCCCTTACCGCTGTGAAGCAGCGTTGGTGCGGGTGTCTGCAGTAATACCCTGGCGATGATCGCCACGGAGACGTCCCGATTCACGAACCACACGTCTTGAACGAAGATACGGAACGTCTCTGCGGTAAGAGCCACCCCGACAACCAGCTCTACGAGCGTCTGCAGGAGCAAGTCCTGCGACGCCCGCGGGTGGTTCAGGTTGGCATGGAGCACCATGGACGGCGTGAAAGTTAGACCGTGTTTATGTCCTCCACCTGGCCCCCCTTCTTTTGGGCCGGCTTCGGGCCCTTCGCGGTAGCGGTCGCGCAGACGGAAATCGCGGACGCAGCTTTCGAATTGGCGCTCGCAGGCGCCGAGGCGGACGCGGCGCCTGCAGGCGCCAGGCGAGCCTAGCGTTTTGCCATTGGCGGGCAGCACGGCTTGCTGTCCAGCCGGAGGTTGGAGGGGCGGCCGAGCCCGGCGCAAACCGGGCACTTGGGTGCAGGCGCACTGCACCCACCGGCACGGTGGCCCGCCGCGCCACACCTGAAACAGGTGTCGCTGTGGTCCACTACGCTAGAGCACCATTTCCTTGCGTGACCGAACGCAAGGCAACGGAAGCACTGGAGGCACCGTGCCTCCAAGTCTACGGCACGGGCCGAAGTCCAACCGACGCGAATCCGCCAGTAATCGACGGCCGCCGCGAGGGGACACTGGGCCCATACAGAGCCCAGACACGAAGCGGAAGGCCGGATAACTCCGGTTCTTATTTCCGCCTCCGTGCAATCACCGACCCTGGCCAGGGAAGCGGCAACCTCGCGGGGAGTGACAGAGTCTTCGAGCACTGTCACCCTCAGCTCCGCTTTTTTGGTGGGAACCGTAACCCCCAAACCGGATCCCGCCAAGTCTTTCCTCATTCGCCCGGCGATAGCAGCGGCTCGCTGTGCGCCCTCGGGTCCACCGATTTCCTGCAGGAGGCCGCCGGAAGCGGCCCGACGGTGGCGCAAGCCTTCGATCTCGAGTGCGGCGGGATATATCTTTCCTCTTACAGCGGAGATGGCCTCCGCGAAAGAGAGACTCGACCCCTCGGGTACCCAAACGGCGACGGCGACCGCTTAATGCTGTGGCCCTGCTTGTCGCCGCTCTTCTTCTTGCCGTGTCTGTGCATCGCTCCGGTTTTCGCAGAGGTCGCGGGTAGCGCGCGGGCGGTGCGCGTCCCGAGGAGCGGCGCCCCGTCTTACCGACGGCACCCTTCGGCGCACTCGTGGGCGCATTCACGGGCATTTGCGGGGCAGCTCGCTTCTCGCGCCTACCGATGACGAGAGACCAGCTGTCCTCTGTGTCCCTCCAGGCTACGACCGGGGCCGCGACCGGCGCATTAGCCGGGTCGTCAACGGGCCCACCGCGGGAAGCGGCCGCGACGGGATCCGCCGAGGCCGCCGGTACAGGCCGCGCACGTAGGCCGCAGGTGTAGTTTCCTTTCTCCGGCGCTTGGGCAGGCGCATCCGCCCGGCCGCCACGGGGAGCGTACGCACGAGCTTCGCGAACTTTGCGTCGATTCGGGGACTGAGTGCCGCGAGGGCAGCCTCCACACCGAACTCGGCGCCGGCGCCGCTGCTCCGCCACCCGCGGACGCACGCAGATTCCGAGCGGCGTCCTGAGCTAGCCCCGCGCGCAAGGAGGTGTTCACTGCCTGCTGGGTGGCTTCGTTCTCCCGCAAGTTGGTTATAACCGCGTGCTGGGAGACATCCTTATCCCGCAGACCGGCGATCTCCGCCATCAGCACGCGGAACCACTCCGCCATCGTCTGCTGGGCACGGCCGGCTGTTACTTGGATACTCATCTCACAGCCGGCCGAAACCACCACCCTGGCGCAAGTACGGAAGGCGCGAACTCATGGGCCGTGCAGGTTTTTACTCTTGTCTGCCATCGTCTCTATCCTCGCGCAATTCTGGGATATAACGGCAGACTGCTCCACAACAGAGGGCGGACGGTGCACTCTGGCGAGCTCCTCCCGTGTGGGGAGGGTCGCCTTCGACCGGCATATGCTCGTAGGTTTCAGGTCGAGATCAGTATCCCCCAAACCTTCGAATGCGTCATGTTCCCCCAACACCGCCCTCCGCGGTCGCTTCGCCCTTATCGCGGTGGACATCCACGAAGACGACGTTTCGGCGTCGTTCGTCACGCTGACGGCACCAGCGACGGAGGAGCACTCCACCTCGAGGTCCGCCCGCAGTGCATTACGCAATGCGGTGCTACGAGTCACGCGCCCCTTAGCACCAGCAGTAGGGCTAATTGCCCCGTCCTTCGACGAGGGAAGGTCCACTGGAGCCGCGTCGACACCGCTAACAATAACTGTACCTTCACTCCTCAATAAATTGTCCGGCTTCCCCGGGATGGTTACCACTGTACGGGTTGCGAGTCTCTGCTCCGCCGCTTGCATTGTGGTGTGACCCTCGGCCCAGGAATCCCTTGCTGGGCAGGCGCGCGTCTCCGCGGCAGACAGTGGGCACCGTCCCTCGCCTGCCGGCGCCGTAGTGGCGTCCACAACTTCGTTGATGCCATGAACGATGGGAAAAAAGACTTCCAAACAGGTTCAATTTTTATCGGCACCACGACACACTCCGCGACACGAGTTCCCGGTCACGTGAACCCACGCACCACACGCACAGAATGGCACTAACCCACGCGCCAGAAAACGCACTTTTCCGCCGAAAATACCTCCCAAAAGTAGGAGCGTCGTCAACGCGTCCGTCTCCTAACCGAATCTTCCTAGCCTCACTGAAGGATACCCTTACCTAACCTGACCCTACCTACCCTATCCAGAAGTAGTGTAATTCAAATTAACGCGATTAGGCAAATATTGCTTGAATCCACAGAGCCAAGAAGAACATATTGGATCACAGTCGAGCGCAGTATTTCACCGAATAGCTGTCCATAGCACAAAAGTCAAATCAACCCTGACCAAGCATAACCTAGCCTAACCTAACCAAACGTAACATAAGACAACCTATCGTGCCACGACCGCTATTGCTGGCATCCGCAGAGTCAAGTAAGGTATAGTAGAGCAACGAAGAGTGCAGAAATCCACCGAATAGCATTGTACAGCACAAAAGTCAAGGATACCCTTCCCAAACCTAAACAAACGTGTCATAATGGAACGTAACCGATATCAACCTAACGCACCGCGGTCACAGTTTTTGGACTCGCCAGAGCAAAGCTGCGAAAATTAGATTTCTGTAGAACGCGGAATTCCAGCGAGTAGTTGTGCATAGCACTGAAGCCAAAGCCATCCTTGCATAACCTATCGAAACATGTCCTAACCAGCCGTAACTTAAACCAACCTAACGCGCAGAGACCACTATTGGCGGCCTCCCTGGAGAAACAGGACATAATAGAGTAGAGTGGGGCGCAGAAGTCCACCGAAAAGCAGTGTATATCACAAAAGTCAAAGTACCATAGCCTGACCTAGCCAAACGTAACAAACACAAACGGAATATAACCCAACTTAACACGCCGGGACCGCTATTGCTGCCCACCCCTGTACCAAGCGGAACATATTAGAGCGCAGTATGGCGCAGCAATCCACCGAATAGCATTTAATGTCACAAAAGTCTAAGGCATTCTGTCCAACATAGCCAAACTTGTCATATGCATACGTACCGTATGTGAACCGAACGAGCCGACACCACTGTTGCTGCCCTCCCCAGAGCCAAGCAGAAAATATTAGAGCACATTGGGGCGCGGAAATACACGGAAGAGCAGTGTATAGAGCAAGGGCCAAAGTAGCCTATCCTAACGTAGCCAAACGTAGCATAACCAAACGTAGCATAACTCAACCTAAGTATACGAGACCACCATTGCTGAGCTCCACAGAGAATAGCCGAATTTACTAGGCAGCATTTGTACGCAGAAATACACCGTATTGCAATTAGTAGCACAATTGCCGAAGATATCCCAACATAACCTGACCTAACCTAAGCCAACAGAACGTTGCAAAGCTCAACGTATTCTGCCGCGGCCACAGCTCCATGCCTCCCCATAGCTTAGCAGATTGTAGTAGAGCTCACCAGATCACAGAAATACACCAAATAAACGGGTATTGCACAAAAAGACAAAGCACTCCTGACCAAATATAGCCTAACCTAACTTAACCAACCGTAACATAGCCCAACGTGACGTGGCACAACCACTATCGCTCGTATCCCCTGAGGCGAGCCGAGTATAGTAAAGCAATGTTGAGCGCAGAAATCCACAGAATAGCAGCGTATGGCACCAGAGTCGAGGACAACCTAACCAAACCTGGCATAACCTAACCCGACCAAACGTAGCATAACACAATATAACGTGCCCCTATCAGTATTGGTGGCCTTCGCGGAGCCAAGCAGATAACGTTCGAGCACATTAGGGCGCAAAAACGCTCCGAATAGTAATGAGTAGCACAAAAGTCAAAGTAGCCTCTCCTAACCGAGCCAAACGTAGCGCATCCAAACGTATCCTAACTCAACCTAACATGACTTGGGCACTATTGCTGGACTTCACAGAGACAAGCACAATTCAATAGGGCGCAGTACAGGACAGAAATCCACCACACTGCAGCGAACATTACAGAAGCCGTAGGTATCCTATCACAACATGACCTCATCTAACACAACCAAGCGAAGCTTAACCGTGCATGACGTTCCGCGACCATTGCTCCTGGCCACCCGAGAGCGTACAACATGACCTCATCTAACACAACCAAGCGAAGCTTAACCGTGCATGACGTTCCGCGACCATTACTCCTGGCCACCCGAGAGCGAAGCAAGTAGTAGTAGAGCATAGTAGATCACTGAAATCCGCGAAAAAGCAGTGCAAAGCACGAAAGTCAAAGTAGCTTATGCTAACATATCCAAACGTGACATACCCAGACGGAGACTAACCCAAACTAACACGACGGGACTGCTATTGCTGTCCACCCCAGAGCCAAGCAGAATAAACCAGAGCACAGCGGAGCGCAGGAATCCGCCGCATTGCAGTGTACTGCGCAAAAGTCAAGCATACCCTGCCATAAACTGTCCTAACCTTACCTACATTAACGTAGTGTATCTAAACATAACGTGATGAGACCAATATTGCTGGCGTCCCAAACCAGGCAGAGCGCAGTAGCGCGCATTAAAGCGCAGAGATCCACCGAATAGCATTCTATAGCATAAAAGTCGAAGTAGCATATCCTAACCTAGCCAAACGTAACATAACCAGACGGAGTCTCACCCAAACTAACACGACAGTACCGCTGTTGCTTGCTTCCACAGAGACAAGCAGAATTTACCAGAGCACAGCAAAGCGCAGAAATTCACCGGAACGCAGGGAATGGCTCAAAAGTGGTTAATAACTTCGCTCAACCTGACACAACCTAACCTAATGGAACGTACGATATCTCAACGTAACTTGCAGCGACCAGTCCTCCTAGCCTCAACGGAGGCATGTAGTAGAGCACAGTGGATTACAGACATCCATGGAATAGCAGTGTAAGGCACAAATGTCAAAGTGGCCTATACCAATCTAGCCAAACGTAACACATCCAAGAGTAACATAACTCAATATAACATGGCGGGACAAATATTGTTGACCTCCACAGAGACAATTAGAGTATCGTAGAGAGCAGTAGTTTGCGGAAATCCTCCGCATTGCAGTGAATAGCACAAAAGTCGAAGATACCCTGACATAACCTGACAAAACCTAACCGAACAAAACGTAGCGTGACTCAACGGTGCGTGCCGCGACCACTGCTGCCGGACTGCACAGAGCCAAGCAGCATCCAGTAGAGCACAGCAGATCACAGGAACAGGCCGAATAATAGTGCATAGCACTAAAGTCGAAGCCACACTTACCAAACATAGCTTAATATAACATATTCAAGCGTAGCCTAACAGAAGATAATGTGCCACGAATATTACTGTCGTCCCCAGGGCCAATGAGAATATAGTAGGGCACGGTCGAGTGCAGAAATCCTCCTAACAGCAGTGTGTAGCGCGAAAGCCATAGATAACCTGACCGAGAAGGACATAACCAAAACTAACCAAACGAAACATAGCTCAACCAGTCGTGCCGTGATCACTATCGCTGGTGTCCCCAGAGCCAAGCTGAAAATATTAGAACACAGTAGATCGCATAAATCCGCGTAAAGCAGTGAATAGCACAAGTGTCTGAAATATCATGCCATAACTTCACCGAACGTAACAAACCCGGACGTAGCATAGCTCAACCAAGCGTGCCGAGACAAACATTGCGGGCCTCCGCAGAGCCAGGCATAGAACACTAGAGCACAGTAGTCTGCAGAAATCCACCGCATGGCCGTGAATAGCACAAAAGTCGAATGCATCCTAACCTAACACAAACAAGCGTAGCATAGCTTAACGCAACGTACCGCGACCACAGCACCTGGTCTCCCCAGAGACAAGCAGAATGTGGTAGAGCACACTCAACCAGGGAAATTGACCGGACAACGGTGTATAGCGCGAGAGTCGAAGCCGTCCTCACCCAAACAGCCTAATCTAACCTAACCAATTGTAACACTACACCACTTAACCTGCCACGGCCACTATTGCTCTGCACCCCAGAGTCGAGCTGTCTAGAATAGAGCAATGTAGGGCATAGAGGCCCACCGAATAGCACTGTATAGCACAGAATTTAAAGATGCACTAACCTAACCTGACCTAAACCAAACTAACAGGGCATAGTATTGCTCAACGTAACGTGCCGCAACCTCTGCTACTGGCCTCCCCTTATCCAAGCAGAATGCAGCAGAGCACAGTAGATCACTAAAGTCCACCGCATAACTGTGAAAAGCAAATAGGCCGTAGGCACCCCAAGCCTACCGACCCAACCTAACCAAACCGAACGTAGCATAACTCGACATGACGTGCCGCGACCACTGCTCCTGGCCTCCCTATAGACTAGAAGAATATAGCAGGGCACAGGAGAATACTGAGATCAACCGAATAGCAGTGTATAGCACGAAACTCAAAGCTTTCCTAACCAAACTTATCCTAAACTAGCCTAACCAAACGTGACCTAACTCTACCTAACGTGCCAAGACGAATACTCTCCGTTTCTCCTGAGTCGAGCGGGGCATAGTAGAGCAATGTTGAGCACAGCAGTCAGCAGGTTAGCTTCGTAAGGCGCAAAAGTCGAGGATGACATTACCAAACCTGGCATAACCTAACATAGCCAAACGTAGCATAACTCAACATAACGTGCGGCTCCCGCCATTTGTGTCCTTCGTAGAGAAATGCAGAGCACATTACAGCACATTAGAGTGCAGAAGTCCACCGGAAAGCAGTGTAGAGCACAAAAGTCAATGTAGTCTATCCGAACATGGCCATACGTAACGTACACACACGGAGCCTAACGCAACCTAACACGACGAAAGCGCTATTTCTGGCTACCGCAGAGCAAGCAGAATTTACCTGATCACAGCTAAGCGCAGAAGCCGATCGCATTGCTGTGAACAGCTCAAAAGCCGTAGATATTCTAGCATAACCTGCCCTAACCTTACATAACCAAACGTAGCGTAACTCAAAGTAACGTGCAGCGACAACTGCTCCTGACCTCCCCATAGCCAAGCAGAATATAGTAAAGTAGAGTTGATCACAGAAATCAACAGAATGACAGTGTACAGCACGAAAGCCAAGGCTATCCTCACCAAACTTAGCGAAACCTAGCAAAACCAAAGGTAACCTAGCTCCAACTGACGCGCCGCGACCTCTATTGCTCGCCTCCCCAGATTCGGGCGGACTTTAGTAGTGCAATGTTGTGCGAGGAAATCCACAGAATAGCAGTGTGTAGCACAAAAGCCGAAGATATTCTAATCTAGCCAGACCCAACCTAACCAAAGGTACATAGCACAGCTCAACGTGACGTGCCGCGACGACTACTACTGGCCTCGCCAGAGCCAAGCATAATGTAGGAGAGCACAGCAGATCACGGGAATCGAACTGATAACAGCGTATAGCTCGAAAGTCAAAGCTACCCTAATCACACATAACCCAACCTAACCTAACCAGACGTAAACTAGTACAAGCTGACGCGCGACTACCGCCGTTGCTCGCCTCCCAAGATTCGAGCTCAGAATACTAGAGCAATGTAGAGCGCAGGAATCCACCTTGTAGCACTGCATATCACGAAGGTCAAAGAAATCCTAACAGAACTTTCCTATCCTAACCTAACGAAACGTAACATACCTCAACCTAACGAGCCCAGAACATTATTGCTGTCCACCCCAGAGGGAAGCAGAGCATATTAGAGCACATTTTAGCTATGAAATCCACGGAGCAGTGTCTTATAGCTGAAAAGTCAAGGTAGCCTCTTCTAACCTTGACAAACGTAACACAACCGAACGTAGCATAGCTGAAACCAACATGACGATACCGCTATTGCTGTCCTCCACAAAGACAAGCAAAATGTACTAGAGCACAGAAGAGCACAGAAATCCACCGAATAGCAGTTTATAATACGTGAGTCAAAACTACCATAACCAAACTAAACCTAACCTAGCCTAGCCAAACGTAACTTTATTGAACCGAACTTGCCGTGACACCAATTGCTGGCCTCCCTAGAGCGAAGTAGAAAGCATTAGAGCGCAGTGGACCGCAGATATCGGAGTATATCAGCTTACAACACGGATGTCTGGACTATCCTTTACTTTCCTCACCCAGCGGAGCATAACCAAACGTGGCAGTGCTCAACTTAACTTGCCGAGACCACATTTGCTGGCCTCCACAGAGACAAGCGGAAAGTGCCAGAGGACAGCAGAGCGCAAAAATCCGCCGGGTTGACTTGTATAGTACAAAAGTCAGTCATATTCTGACATAACCTGACCATACCCAGACAAACATAACGTATCTTAACTCAACATTGCGCGCCGCGACCACTGCTGGCAGTATGGCCTGAGCCGAACAGACTATAGAAGAGCACTGCAGATCACGGAAACCTACGGAAAGGCAGTGTAAAGCACAAAAGTCAAAGCAGACTATCCTAACATAGCCAAACGTGACATAACCAAACGTATCCTGGATCAACCTAACCTGATGATACGACTGCTCCTGGCATTCTCAGAGCCAAGCAGTATGTAGTAGTGCAGAGCAAATCACAGAAATTCACCGAATAAGAGTGTGTAGCACGAAAGTCAAAAATATCCTAACCAAATATAGCCTAACCCCCCCTAATAACATGTAGCGTAGATTATCCTAACATAACCTGACCTAGCCTAACAAACCAAACGTAACGTGACTCAACTGAGTGTGCTGCGACCACTGTTGCGGGACTCCCCTCATCCAAGCAGAATACAGTAGCGCCCAGTACATCACAGAATCCCGCCGAATAATAGTGTATAGCACGAAGGTCGATGCAATCCTAAACAAAAATAACCTAACATAGCTTAGTCCAACGTAACATAGCACAAGCTGACGTGCCGGGAGTACTATTACTAGCCGCCCCAGAGTCGAGCAGGGTATAATAGAGCATCGCAGAGCATCGGAATCCACGGGAGAGCAGTGCACAGCACAAAACTTGAAGATATCCAAACCCAAACTGGCTTACGCTAGCCTCACCGAACGCAGCCTAGCTCAACATAGCTTGCCGCGACCGCTGCTCCTGACATACGCTCATCCCAGCAGAATGTATTAGAGCACAGTAGATCACAGAAATCCACCTAATAACAGTGTATAGTACGAAGGTCGCAGCTGTCCTAACTAAACTTAACGTAACCTTACATAACCAGACGTAGCCAAACACAACCTGACGTGCAACGACCACTGTTGCATGCCCCCCCCCCCCTCCCCGAGGGTCGAGCAGACTATAGTAGAGAAATGTAGAGCGCAAAAATCCTCGAAATATTAGTGAATAGCACAAAAATCAAAGAAATCCTAACCGTACCTCCCTAACCTCGCCTAACGAAACGTAACCATACTCAACCTATCGTGCCGGGACCACTATCTCTGGCCACCCCAGAGCCAAGCAGAGCATATTATAGCACACTATAGGGCAGAAACCCATGGTATGGCGTTGAATAGCACAAAAGAGGAAGTAGCCTATCATAACCTTGCCAAACATGGCATAACCAAACGTAACCTCACTCAACACAACATGACGAGACTACCATTGCTCTCCTTCGCAAAGAAAAGCTGAATGCAGTATAGCACTACAGTGCGAAGAAACCCACCGCCTTGCAATGAAGAGCACAAGCGTTGAAGTTGTCCTAACATAATCGTACCCAATCAAGCCTATCCGAGCGTAACATATCACAAACTAACGTGCAGAGACGACAATTGCTGTCCACACCACAGCCAAGCAGAACATACTGGAGAACACTGGATCGTAGAAGTCCACCGAACAGCAGTGTACAGCACAAAAGTCAAAGCAATCCTATCCTAATACAACCAAACCTAACATAGCCAAATGGAACATAACAAAACCTAACGTACCTCTACCACTATTGCTGACTTCCACAGAGTCGAGCAGAGGCCACTAGAGCAGAGTAGGGCGCACAAGTCCATGGAATCGCAGTGTACAGCACAAAAGTCGAGGATATCCTGACCTAACCTGGACTAACCTAACCTAACCAAACGTAGCATAAATGAACATAACGTGCCTAGGCCACTGCTGCTGGCATCGCCTGTGTCAAGCAGAATATACTAGAGCATAGTAGAGCGCAGATATTCGCGGAGAGCAGTGTATGGCACAAATGTCTGATCTATCACATCGTAATCTCACCAAACGCAACATACCTGAACTTAGCATAGCTCAATCTAACTTGCCGAGACCACTATGGCTGGCCACCACAGGTACAAGCAGAATGTACTAGTACACAGCAGAGCGCAGAAATACAACGCAAAGCTGCGCATAGCACAAAAGTGAATGATACACTGACCTAATTTGACCCAACCTGACCTGCCAAACGAAGTATAACTGAACATTGCGTGACAATGCCAATATTGCTGGCCTACCCAGAGCCAGGCAGAACATGTTGCAGCACAGCAGAGAGAAGAAACCCACCGAATAGAAGTGTATAGCACATAAATCGAAGCTACCGAGTCCTATCCTAGCCAAACGTAACACAAGCATACGTAACGTTCCCCTACCAAAAGCGCCGAGAACACCATTCCTGGCCGTCACAGAGCCAAGCTAAATATACTGTATCCGAACATAGCGCAGAAATACGCCGCGTTGCACTGTACAGCATAAGAGCCAAAGCTATCCTGTCCTAACATAGCAAATCGTAACACAACTAACCGTAACCTAACGAAGCATCATGTCCCGCGACCACTGCTTATGGTCACCACAGAGCCATGCAGTATATACGGGATCAGAGAAAAGCGCAGAAGTCCGCTGCATTCCAGTGCAGAGGACAAAAGTGACGGATGCCCTAACCAAACCTGACTCAAACTAACCTACCCAAACGTAGCGTAACTCAACATGACGTGGTGAGACAAATATTGGTGCACTCAACAGAGCCAAGCAGAACATACTAGACAAGAGAAGAGGGTAGAAATCCACTGGACAGCAGTGTACAGCACAAAGTCGGTGAAGCCAATCCTAACCTATCCACACGTAACATAACCAAACGTAGCATAACTTAACCTATCATGACCAGACGATTACTGCTGGCCTCCACAGAGGCAATCAGAACGTGCTAGAGCACAGTACAGGGCAGGTATCAACCGCGCTGCAGTGTATAGCACAGAAATCGGAGATATCGTGGTCTAACCTGACTTACCCTAACCTAACCAAACGTAACATGACCCAACCCAACGTGCCGCGATCACTGCTCCCGGCCATCCCACAGCAAAACAGGACATACTATAGGACAGTAGAGCGCAGAAACCGGTAGAATCGCAGTGTGCAGCACACACGTCATATCTACCGAGAGCCAACCCAAGCCAACATAGCCTAACCAAACGTAGCCTGCCACAACATAACATGCCGCGACATCAACTGGTGGACTTCCCAGGCCTAGCAGAATGTAGTAGAGCAGAGCAGAAGGCAGAAATCCAACGAATAGCAGTGTATAGCGCAAAAGTCAAGGCTACCTTATGCTAACATAACAAAATGTAGCATAGGCATTCGTAACCGAACTCAACATAAAGTTCCGCGACTACTATCTCGCGCCTCCCCAGAGCCAAGCAGGACAAGCTGGAGCACAGTAGAGCGCAGACATCCACCGCACTGCGGTGCAATGCAAAAGTAACCTAACCTAACCAGGCCCCACCTACCCTACCCAAAGGTAATGTGACTAAACGTAACGAGACGAGACCAATATTGCTGGTCTCTCCAGAGCCAAGCAGAACATGCTAGGGCACAGTAGAAAGCACTGATCCGTCGAATACCAATGTATAGCACAAAAGTCGAGGCTAATGTATCCTCAGATAGCAAAACGTGACATAACCAAACGTAACAAAATTCACGCTCTCGTGCTGCGGACACCACTGCAGGCACCCCAGGGCCAAGCAGAATATACTAGAGCACAGTGGAACGCAGAGATCCACCGCGTTGCATTATATAGCACAAAAGTCAAAAATTCCCTGACACAAAATGGCATAAATTAACCTAACCGAACGTACTCTAATACAACATAACCTGCCACGACCACTATTTCAGGCCCCCGGAGCCGCGAAGTATATAATAGAGCACAGTAGTGCGCAGAAATCCGCGGACTGCAGTGTATAGCACAAAAATCGAAGCTATACTAACCTTACCTCACCAAACGTTACATAGCCTAACGTGGCATAGCTCAATCTGACGTGCCGATATCACAATTGCTGGCCTCCCCAGGGGTACGCAGAATGTAGAACAGCACAGCAGAGAGTAGAAATCCACCGCATTGCAGTGTATAGCACAAAAGTCGAAGAAAACCTATCTCAATTTAGCCAACCGTAGCAAAACCATGCGTAACCTAGCTATACCTAATATGACGAGACCACTGTTGCTAGTTTTCATAGAGAGAGGCAGAATTTACCATAGCACAGTAGAACGCAGATATCCACCGAAGTGCAGTGTATATCATAATTGTCAATGTAGCCTATCCCGACATAGCCAATCGTAACATACACAAACGTAACGAAACTCAACCTAAGATGGCGAGACCACTATAGCTGGCCTACACAGTGGCAAACAGAAAGTACTGGAAGACATTAGTTGCAGAAATCCACCGCATTGCAGTGAATAGCACAAATGTCGTAGAAATCATGGCCTAACCTGACAAAACCAAATCTAACCAAAGGTAACGTCGCACAACATAACGTGCCGAAACCAACATTGCTGGCCTCCCCAGAGTCTAGCAGAGATAACTAGAGGGCAGAACTTCGCAAAAATAAATCGAATCGCAGTGGGTAGCATGAAGATCGTATCTATCCGAACCTGAACCAAGCTAACGAAACCTAACCATTCGTAGCCTGCCCCAACTTAACGTGCCGCGACCACTATTGGTTGCCTCCCCAGGGCCATGCAGAATATACTAGAGCACTGTCATACGCAGTAATCCAACGAACAACAGTTTACAACACGAAAGTCAAAGCAACCCTTACCGTATATAACTTGAACTAAACTAACCGAATGTAACAGATCTCAACCTAAGGTGACGAGGGTACTATTGCTGGCCCCCCCAAACCTAGGCAGAAAAGATTAGAACGCAGTAGAGCGCAGAAATCCGCGGAGAGCAGACTATAGCACAAACGTGGTATATATTCTAACCTAACCTTTCATAACCTAACATACCTGAACGTAGCGTAACTAAACATAACGGAATTAGAACAATTTCGCAGGACTTCCCAGAGCCAAGCAGAACAAATTAGAGCAGAGTACATGGCGGAAGTCGACAGAATCGCAGTGTATGGCACAAAACTGTTAGCTATCAGAACATAACCCAAGCTAACGTAATTCAAGCAAACGTTGCCTAACTCAGCATAACGTGCCGCGACCACTATTGCTGGCCTACACAGGGCCAAGCGGAATATAGTAGAGCAGAGTCGAGGGCAGAAATCCTCTGAATAGCTTTGTGTAGCAGGATCGTATAAGAAAACCTGGCCGAGGTTAACCTGATCTAACCTAAGCAAACGTAACATATCTCAGCCTAACGGGCCGAGACAGCTATTGCTGTACTCCCCAGTGCCAAGCAGCAAATATTATATCACAGTAGAGCGCAAAAATTCGCGGACATTATTCTATAGCTCAGAAATCTAAGCTATCGTATCCTAACCTCACCGAACGTAGCATAGGCAAACGTAGCACAACTCAACCCAACGTGCCGATACTGATATTGCTAGCCTCCACAGCGACGAGTAGAATATACTACAGCACAGCAGAGCGCAGAAATCCACCGCATTGCAGTGTACAGCACAATGGTCTATTGTTTCTTGACCCATCCTGACACAACCTAAGCAATCCTAATGTAGTTCAACTCAACATAATGTCGCGTTACCAATATTCCTAGCACCCCAGAGCCAAGCAGAACATATTAGGATACAGTAGAAAGCAGAAGTCCATCGAGTAGCAGTGTATAGCGCAAAAGTGGAAGATACGCTAACCAAACTTGACCTAACCTTACCTATCCGAACGTAAAGAAACAATACATAGCGTGACGAGACCAATATTGCTGGCCTCAACAGAGCCCAGCAGAGCATGTTAGAGCACAGTAGAAAGCAGAAATCCTCCTAGTAGCAGTCTATAGAACAACAGTCATAGATATCAGAACCAAACCCAAGCTAACGTAACCGAGCTAAACGTAGCCTAACTTAAATTAACGTGACGCAACCATTGCTGCTGGCCTACCCAGGGCCAAGCAGAATATAGTAGAGCAAAGTGGAACGCGGAAATCCTCCGAATATCAGTGCAAAGCACGGAAGTAGGAGACAACCCGGCCGAGCTTGGCTGAACCTAACCCAACCAAACGTAGCTTTACCCAACATAACTTGCCGAAACCACTATTGCTAGCTTCCCCAGAGCCAAGCAGAAAGTAATAGAACACCGTAGAGCGCAGATATCCGCGGGCAGCAGTGTATAGCACAAAAGTCTGAGCTATCCTCTACTAACCTCACCGAACGTACCATAACCGAACGTAGCCTGACTCAAGCAAACGTGACGTGATCAATATTTCTGGCCTGCACAGAGTCAAGCAGAACATATAAGGGTAGATTAGAAAGCAGAAATCCAGCGAATAGCAGCGAACAGCACAAAAGCCGCAGATAGCCAAGCATAACCTGACCCAACCTGACCAAACCAATCGTAGCATATCTCAATATAACGTGCAGGTACTGCTGTTCCTGGCCTCCCCATTGCAAAGCAGAATGCAGTAGAGCACAGTGGATCACAGAAATACACCGAATAGCAGTGTATAGTACAAAAATCAAGGAAAGCCTATCAATACTTAACCTAACCTAACCGAATGAAACGTAACCTAACTCAAGCTAATGCACCGAAACCACTATTACTGGCCTCCTTAGTACAACGCAGAGCATATTAGAGCACACTAGAGCGCAGAAATATACGGAATAGCAGCGCATGGCACCACAGTCGGTGTATCCTGTCCTAGCCGAGCCAAACGTAACATATCCAAACGTAACCTATCTCAACCTAACATGACGAGACCACAATTGTTGGCCCCCAATGATACAAGCAGAATGTACTAGAACACAGTAGTGCGCCGAAATACACCGCACTGCAGTGAACAGCACCAAAGCAGTAGAAATCGTAAAACGACCTGACCTAGCCTAACCTAGCAAAACGTAGCAGATCTCAAGGTTAGGCGCAGCGACCACTGCTCATAGTCTCCCCGGATACAAGCAGAACGTAGTAGAGCATTGTAAACAGCTGAAATCCACCAAATATCGGTGCATAGCACGAAAGTCAAAGCCACCCTAGCCAAACATAACCTAACTTATTAAACCAAACGTAAAAAAGCTCAACCTAACGTGCCGCGACCGCTATTAGTCGCCTCCCCAGGGTCGAGCATATTATTGCAGATGAATGTAGAGCGCAGGAATCCACCCAATAGCAGTGTATAGCACAAAAGACTAACATATCCCGACATAACCTGACCTTACATAACCTTACCGAACGTAGCGTAACCCAACACGGCGTGCCGCCAACACTGCTGCAGGAATCGCCAGAGCAGAGCAGAAAATATTGGATCAGAGTCGAGCGCAAGTATCCGCAGATATCAGTGTACAGCACAAATGTCCAACCTATCCTGCCCTAAACTCACCAAACGAAACATAACGAAACGTAGTCTTACTTTACCTAACCAGTCGAGACGTCGCTTGCTGGCCACCCAGTGCCAAGCAGAGCATATTATAATACACGAGCGCGCAGAAGGCCACCGAATAGCAGTGTAAAGCGTAAAAGTCATAGCTATCCTTACCAAACCAAGCTTAACCTAGCCCCAGCCAAGGGAAACCTAATCCAACCTAACGCGACGAGACCACTTTTGCTGGACTCCCGAGAGTTGAGCAGAGTACAGTAGAGCAATGTATGGCGCAGATATTCACCGAAAAGCAGCCTATATCGCAAAGGTGCATAGCTGTCCTATCCTGACCTAAACGAACGTAACTCGACCAAACGATGCCTAACTCAACCTAACGTGCCAGTAAGCACAACTCCTGGCGTCCACGGAAACATGCAGTGTGTGATAGCGTACAGTGGTGCGCAGAAGTCCATATAATAGCAGTGCGTATCACAAAGGTTAATGCTATCCTAACCTATTGCAACGTGACCTAACGTAAGCAAACGTATTCTAGCTAAACCTATCGTGCCGCGACCACCAGTGCTGGCCTCCCCAGAGGCAAGTAGAACATATAAGAGAACAGCAGGGCGCGGAAATCCATCGAATAACAGTGTATAGCACGAAAGTCAAAGCCATCGTGTCCTTACTTACACAATCGTCACATAACCAAGCGTAGCACGTCTCATTCCAATGGGCCGAGACCACAGTAGCTGGCCGCCCCAGAGCCTAGCAGAATATAACAGGGTCAAGTAGAGCGCCGATTTCCACCGAATAACAGCGCCCGGCACGGAAGTCGAAGCTATCCTTACCGGTCATAGCATAATATGGCCTAACCGAATGTAACGTAACGCAACATATCACGCCGAGGACATAATTCCAGGCCTCCCCGGTGACAGGCGCAACGTAGTGGTGCACTGTAGAGGGCAGGAGTCCACCGAATAACAGTGTATAGCCCAAAAGTCAAAGCTATCCTCTCTTAACCTAACCAAACGTAAGGTGACCAAACGTAACATAACTCGACCTATCGTAACGTGACGTCTACCGCTACCCTCCCCTGGGTCATGCGGGACACACTACAGGAGAGTAGACCGCAGAAATCCAAAGAATAGCAGCGTATAGCACAAAAGTCAATGCTATCCTCTCCAAACCTGACAAATTGTAACATAACCAAACGTAAAACAGCTTCATCTAACGTGCCGCGACCACTATATCTGGACTCCACGGAGCCAAGCAGCCCATATTAGGGAATTGTGGAGCGCGGAGACCCAGCGAACAGCAGTGTATAGCGCATTAGACAGAGCTGTACCATCCTGGCCTAACCAAACGATTCACAAACGAGCGTAACCCAATTCAAACTGACATGGTGAGAACACAGTTGCTGGCCTCCACGAAGCCAAGCAGAATATACTAGAGTGCTGTAGAGCGCTGATATCCGCCTCATTGCATTGTGTAGCACAACAGTCAAAGTTGTCCAAACCTTACCTGGACAGACCTAGACTAACCAAACGTACCATAACTTAATATAACGTGCCGAGGCCACTGCTGCTCTCCTCCCCAGAACCAAGCGGAACATACTAGAGCACACTAGAGCCAAGAAAACCACGGAGTAGCTGTGTACAACACAAAAGTCGAAACTATACTGTCCCAGGCTAGCGAATTGTAACATAACGAAACGTAACACAACTCAATAAAACGTGCCGCGATCACTGCTGCTGGCATACCCAGAGACACGCAGCATATAGTAGAGCACAGTAGATCACAGGAATCCACCGAGTAACAGAGTATAGCACGAAAGGCTGAGCTACCCTAAGCGAACTTAGCCTAACCTAATCAGACTACGCGTAGCATAACTTAACCTAACCTGCTGCGATCTCTATTGTTCGCATCCACAGATTCCAGCAGAGTACTGTAGAGCAATGTAGAGGGCAAAAATCCACCGAGTAGCAGTGTTCACCACAAAAGTCCATATGATGCTGACGTAACCTCACCCAAACTTACCTAACGAAACCTGGTATAGCTCAACATAACATGCCGCGACACCTATTGAATGCCTCCCCAGTTTCGAGCGGAAAATGTTAGAGTGGAGCGCCGCAATCCATACAACCTCAGTGTGCAGCACAATGGACACTGCTGCCCAAACATAACCCAAGTTAACATAACCTTGCCAACCGTAGCCTAACATGACATAAGTGCCGCGACCGCTATTGCTGGTCTCCCCAGGTCCAAGCAGAATATACTATAGCACAGCAGGGCCCAGAAATCCACCGCATTGCAGTGTATAGCACAAAAGTCAAACATAATCTGACCTAACCTGACCTCACCTGACCAACCCAAACGTAGTGTATCTAAACATGACGTGACCATACCAATATTGATGGCCACCGCAGAGACAAGCAGAGCAAATTAGAGCACATTAGAGCGCAGATATCCACCAAATAGCTATGATTGACGCAAAATCCAAAGTCGCCTATCCTACCCCAGCCAAAGGTAACATACCCAAACGTAGCCTGGCTCAACCTAACATGACGATACCACCATTGCTGGCCTCCGCAGAGACAAGCAGAGTATACTACAGCACATCAAATCGCAGAAATCCTTCGCATTGCGGTGTATAGCACAAAAGTCAAAGGTACCCTAACAAACGCAGCCTAACCGAACCTAACCGAACGTAAAGCAAACGAAACTGACGTACCACAACCACAGTTGTTCGCCTCCTCAAAGTCGAGTAGAGTATAGTAGAGCATTCTAGAGCGCAAAGATCGGCCGAATAGGAGTGCATTGCGCATAAGACAAAGAAACGCTTATCGATCCTTCCTAACCTAACCTATCGGAACGTAACGTGGCCCAACCTTACGTGCCGAGATGGCTATTGCTGGCCTCACCGGATCCATGCAGAAAATATTGGAACACAGTAGTGCGCAGAAATGCGCGTGTAGCAGTCTACAGTGCATAAGTCGAAGGTATCCTAACCTAACCTGATCTTACCTAACATAACGGAACGTAGCATGATTCAGCATAACGTGACGTGACCACAGCTGCAGGCGTACCCAAAGCCAAGCACAATATACAAGAGCACATTAGGTCACAGCAATCCAACACAGAATAACGTATAGTAAGATAGCCAAAGCTATCCTAACCGTAGTCAGCATAGCCTAATCAAACGTAACCTAACCAAAACTAACATGCCAGGAACCCTACTGCTCGCCTCCCCATATTCGAGCGGAGTATAGCGGAGCAATGTAGAGCGCGGAAATGCACATAATAGCAGCGTGTAGCACAAAAGCAAAGAAACCATAACCAGGCCTTCCTAACCTAACCCGACGGTACGTAACCTAACGCAAACTAACGTGCCGTGACCACTATCACTGGCCACCGCAGTGCCAAGCAGAGCACACTAGAGCAAAGTAGAGCGCAGAAGCTTGCAGGTAGCAGTGTATAGCACGAAAGTCTAATCTATTGTATCCTAATCTCAACAAACGTAACACATCCAAACGTTGCATAGCTCACCCTATCGTGCCGGGCCAGCTATTGCTGGCCCCTCCAGGTGCAAGCGGAATATACTAGAGCACAGCAGGGCGCAGAAATCCACCCCATTGTAGTGTATAGCACAAAGTCATACATACTCAGACCTAACGTGACCATACCTATCTAAACATATCTAAACATAGTGTAACCGAACATGACGTGACGAGACCAATATTGCTCGCCTTCCAGAGTGGAGCAGAGAATGGTAGAGCAATGTAGAGGGCGGAAATCCATCGAATAGCAGTGTAAATCACAAGAGCCGAAGTAGCATATCCTAACATAGCCAAGCGTTTCACATCCTAACGTAACTTAGCCATTTCGAGCGTGACGAGACCGCTATTTCTGGCCTCCATAGAGACAAGTGGATTGTACTGGAGCACAGTGGTACGCAGAAATCCACCGCATTGAAGTGAATAGCGCAAAACTCGAAGATATCCCAACATAACCTGTCATAACCTAACCTAAGCAAACGTAACGTATCTCAACATAACATGACGCGATCACTATTGCTGGCACACACAGAAACGAGCTGAACATATTAGAGCACGTTATAGTGTAGATATCCGCCGTACGTAAGTGTATATCGGAAAAGGAAAATCTAACCCCTGCGAACCTAACCAATCGTGACGTAGCCAAACGTAACCTAACTCAACCTAACGTGCCAAGACCAATATTGTTGGCATTCTCAGGTCCAAGCAGAGTAGAGTAGAGCAGAGTAGATCGCAGAAGCACTCCGAATAGAAGTGTATAGCACGAGAGTAAGAGGTAACATGACCGAGCTTAACCAAACCTAACTTAACCGAACATAACGTAGCTCGACCTAACGGGCCGAGACAACTATTGCTAGTATCCCAAGGTCCTAGCAGAAAACACTGGTGCACAGCAGAGCGCAAATATCCGCCGCATTGCAGTGTAAAGCACAAAGATCAAAAATGTCACATCCCAATATGACCAATCGTTACATAACCAAACGTTACCTATCTGAGCATAATGTACCGCAACCGCTATTTCTGGACTGTCCAAGGCCAAGCAGGGTGAGCTAGAGCACATTAGAGCATAGGAATCCACCCCATTGCAATGCATAGCACAAAGTTTAAGGATACCCTATCCCAATCTGACCTAACCCAACCTACCCAAATGCAGTGTAAGTCAACGTAACGTGATGAGATCAATTTTTCTGGCCTCCCCAGGGACAAGCAGTACTTACTAGAGAACAGTTGATCGCAGTAATCCACCGAATGGCTGTGAACGGCACAAAAGTCAAAGTACCATATCCTAACCAGGCCAAACTGCATAACCAAACGTAGCCTAAATCAACCTAACATGACGAGACCACCATTGCTGGCCTTCTCAGAGACAAGCAGTATGTACCAGAGCACAGCAGAGCGCAGAGATCCACCTCATTACTGTGTATAACTCAAAGGACAATCACGTAATGACGCAACCTGACCAGAAGTAGCCATACCGAACGAAGTGTGTCCCAACATAACGTGACGAGACCAATACTGCTACACTCCCCAGAGCCATGCAGAACATGCTGGAGCAGAGTAGAGAACAGAAATACACCGAACAGCAATATATAGCACAAAAGTCACGGCTACCGTGTCCTAACCTAACCGAACAGAACATAATCGAATGTACCCTAACTAAAGCTATCGTCGCGAGGACACCATTGGTGGCCACCCCACAACCAAGCGAAATATACTAGAGCACAGTGGATCCCAGGAATCCACCGCATTGCAGTGTACATCGCAAAGGTCAAAGATAACCTGACCTAATATGACAAAACCTAACCAAACGAAACGGAGCATAACACATATTAACGTGCTGCGACCGCAATTGATGGCATCCGTGGAGACAAGCAAATCATATTAGAGCACCCTAGAAAGCATAAATCCACTGGATAGCAGTGTACAGCGCAAAAGACTAAGTTAACCTGACCGAACATAACCCAACCTATCCTATCCGAACGTAAACTAACTCGAACTGCCGTGCCGATACCACTATTGATGGCCTCCCCAGGTCCAAGCAGAAAATATTAGAATGCAGCAGACCGCGGAAATACGTGAGTAGCAGTTTATAGCGAAAAAGTCAAAAAACCTGCCCTAACTTAACTAAGCGTAGCATAACCAAACGCAACATAAATAAGACTGACGTGCCGAGACCGATACAGCTGGCCTTCGCAGAGTCAAGCAGAATATGCTAGAGCACAGTAAAGCGCAGGAATTCACCGAATAGCAGTGGATAACACAAAAGTCAAAGCAACCCTAACTAAACGTAGCATAACTCAACCTACCGCGCAACGACCACTATTGCTGGTCTCAGTAGAGTCGGACAGAGTATAGTATATCAATGACGAGCGCAGTAATCCTCCGAATAGCAGTGTATCGCGCAAAAGTCGTAGTTATCCTATCTAGCATAACCAAACGTAACATAAATCAAACTAACGTGCCGAGGGTGAACTTGCAGGCCTCCCCAGCGCCAAGCAGAGCATATTAGAGCACAGTAGAGCGCACTGATCCGCCGAATACCGGTTTACAGCACAAAAGTCAAAGCGATCTTATCCTAACCTTGCCAAACCTAACAGAAGCAGACGTAACGTAACCCAACCTGACGTACCACAAAATATATTGCTGGCCTAACAAGAGCTGTGCAGAGTATAGCTGAGCAATGTAGAACGCTGAAATCGTTCGAAAAGCAGTGTGCAGCATAAAAGTAAGAGATATCGCGACCTATCCTGACCTAACCAATCGTAACCAATCCCAACCATAAGCTCCTAACCCGCAGTTGCAGGTTTCTTCATCGCCAAGCAGGACGTATTGGTGGAGATTAGAGCGCAGAGGTTCATAGAATGGCGGTGTATAGCACGAAATTCAGAGATATATTTACCCAACCCATTCAAACCTATCCTAACCAAACGCAACCTAACACAGACTAACGTGCCGAGACCAATTCTGCTGAACTCCCCGTAACCAAGCAGAGTATGGTAGAGCACAGCAGAGCGCACGGATCCAGGGTATAGCAGTGTACAGTACAAAAGACAATGCCATCCTTACCAAACTTAACCAAACGTAAACTAACCATGCCGAACCTAACCAAACATGCCCCCACCTCAGAGAGACACGCAGATGCTAGCAGAGCAATGCAGTGCACAGATATCGACCGAAAGCAGTGCATAGCACCAAAATTGAAGCTATCCTTACCAAACCTGTCCCGACGCAGCCGAGCAAAGCGTATCGTTTCTGAACCTAACGTGCCGAGGCCAACATTGCTGCCCTCCCCAGAGCCAAGCAGAACATATCGGAGCACAGTAGATCGAAGAAATCCACCGATCAACGGTGCAAACCACGTAAGTCGAAGATATCCTTACCGTACATAACCTAACCTGGACTAACCCTACGTAACGTAAACTATCCTAACGTGCCGAGACCAATATTGCTAGCGTACCCAGGGCTAGGCAGAATAGAGAAGGGCACAGCAGAGCGCGGAAAACCACCGCATTGCAGTGAATAGCGCGTGGACTAACCCTACGTAACGTAAACTATCCTAACGTGCCGAGACCAATATTGCTAGCGTACCCAGGGCTAAGCAGAATAAAGAAGGGCACAGCAGAGCGCGGAAAACCACCGCATTGATGTGAATAGCGCGAAAGCCTTAGATATGCTAACCTAACCTGACCTAATTTAACCTAACCGAACGGAGCATAACACAACCTGACGGGCCACGATGACCACTGCTCGCTCCCAAGAGACGGGCGGAGTATAGGAGAGCAATGAAGAGCTCCCAAATGCTCCGTATAGCAGTTTATAGCACAAAAGCCGGAGAAATCCTAACCAAGCCTTCCTATCATAGCCCAACGGTACGTAACCAAACTCAAACTAACGCGCCGAGAACACTATTACTGGCCACCACAGTGCCAAACAGTGTACATTAGGGCACATTAGAGCGCAGAGATTCATCGAATAGCAGTGTACCGCACGAACTTCGAAGAAGTCCTAACGAAGCCCTCCTCACCTGTCCTAACGAAACAAAACCTAACACAACCTAGCGAGCAAAGACCGCCATTACTGGCTACCACAGAGCCGTGCACAGCAAATGAGATCACATTAGGACGCAGGAAGGCAACGGACTATATTGTACGGCGCAAAAGTCGAAGTAGCCTATCATAACCACGCCAAACGTAACATACACAAACGTAACCTAACTAAATCTAACATGAAGTGACAACTATTGCTGGACTCCCCAGAGCCGACCAGAAGACATTTGTGTTGCGTCGAACACAGAAGGCCATAGAAACACGCTGTACATCAGAAAGCTCATTGCCACCCAAACCAACAGGAAATAACCAAACACCGTCTAACTCTTCCCAACGTGCCGAAACGGCCGTTGCTGCCCCCCCCCCCCCCTAGAGGCACTCAGGGCATACTAGAGCGCAGTAGATCACAGGAATCAACCTAACAGCAGACTAAAGTGCTAAAGTGAAAGCTATCCACTCCTAACCGAGCAAATCGAGACACAACCGAGCGTAACATAATTCACGCTAACGTGCCGCACACGGCTGGCCACAACGGCTGGCCTCCCCAGACCCAAGCAGAAAACATTAGTGGAGAGTAGAGCACAGAAATCCATAGAATCTATGTGTATAACGGAAAAGTCAAAGCTACCGAACCCTAACCAAGACCAACACCGCATAGCCAAACACAGTCCGACTACACCTAGCGTGCCGAAACCGCTATTGCTGCCTTCCCAGAGCCAAGCAGGACATACTACAACACAGCAGGTGGCCGAAGTCCAACGAGTATTAGTACAAAAGTACAAAAGCTAAAGCTAAACAAACCAAACTTATCCCAACCCAACATAACCGAACGCAACGTGTCTCAACGTAACGAGCCGTGGCCGCCATTACTGGCCTTCCCAGAGCAAAACTGGTAATATTAGAGCACTGTTGCGCGCAGAAATCCATCTAATAGGAGACTATGGCACTAAAATCAAACCTGTCCTCTGCTCTCCTAAGAAATCGTAACATAACCAAAGTAACCTAACACAAGCTAGCGTGCCGCGACCACTGCTGCTGGCCCCTCCCCCAGAGCCAAGCCGAACACATTTGTGGAGAGCAGAACGCAGAAGTCCATATAGTATCAGTGTAAAGCAGAAAAGTGGTAGCCACCCTATCCTAACCCAAACCATCAGAACATAAGCAAACATAGCCTAACTCAACCTAACCTGCCGAGACCACCATTGCTGGCCTACACATAGCCAAGCAGAGTACATTAGCGGAGAATGGAACGCAGTAACCCATAGTATCGCAGTGTGTATCAGAAATGTCGAAGCTACCCAAACCTATCCCAAACCAACAGAACATAACCAAACATAGCCTAACTCGAGCTATCGTGCGGAGACCGCTATTGCTGGCATCCATAGTGCCGAGCATGACATACTAGAGCACTGTATATCGCACCAATCCGCCCAATAGCTGTGTACAGCACAGAAGTTAAAGCTGCCCTAACCAAACTTATCCTAACCCAACGTAACCGAACGTATCCTGACTCATTAGAGCGGGCCGAAGCCATTATTTGTAGCCTTCCCAGAGCCAAGCTGAAAATGTTAGAGCAATGGAGGGGCAGAAAATCACCTAATAGCAGACTATACCAGGAAAGTCGAAGCTGCCCTTTACTAACCAAACCAATCGTGACGTAACCGAACGTAACATTACACAACCTAACGTGCTTCGAGCTCTATTGCTGGCCTCCCCAGTGTAAAGCAGAAGCCATTAGTGGAGTGTAGAACAAAGAAATCCAAGGGGTTGCTGTGTATATCAGACAAGTCAGAGCAACTCGAGCCTAACCCGATCAAACAGAACGTAGTCGAACGTAGCATATCTCAGCCTATCGTGCCGGGAATGCCATTGCTGCACGCTCAAGAGCCCAGCAGGACATACTAGACCAGAATGGAGCGCTGAAATCCACCGAAAAGCAGTGTACAGCACAAAAGTTAAAGCTGTGTTAGCCAAACATGGCCTAACCCAACATAACCGAGTGTAGCCTGACTCAACTTAACGTGCCGAGACCACAACTGCTAGTCTTCGCTGGGCCAAGCTGAGAGCATCAAAGCTCTGTGGGGCGTCGGTATCCACCAAATAGCAGGAAATTGCTCTGAAGGCGACGCTTTCCTCTCCTCACTCAACCAAACGTAACGTAACCAAACGTAACCCTTCACAGCTTAACGTGCCACGACCACTATTGCTGACCTCCACAAAGTCAAGCAGATCACACTAGTGGATAGTAGAACGCAGAAGTCCATATAGCCTCAGTGTATATCAGAAAAGTGGCAGATACACAATACTGACCCAAACAATCAGAACATAACGAACATAGCCTAACTCAACCTAGCCTGCCGAGACCGCTGTTGCTGCCCTCCTCAGGGCCAAGCAGGATATACTAGAGCGTAGTGGAATGCAAGAGTCCACCGAATAGCAGTGTACTAGAGTACTGCAGGGCACAGAAATCCACCAAATACCAGACTGTAGCACTAACGTCGAAGCCATTCTCTCCTAACCTACCAATCGTAACGTAACCAAACGTGACATAACACAACCCAACGTGATGAGACCACTATTTCTGGCATCCCCAGAGCGAAGCATGGCATAATAGGGAGCAGTAGAGCGTAGAAATCCACCTAATAGCAGTGTACACCACAAAAGTTAAAGCTACACAAGCCAAACTTAGTCAAACCCAACCAAACCGTACGTAACGTGACACAACGTGACGTGCAGAGACCACTACTGCTGTCCTTCCTGGAGCCAAGCTGAAAATATTAGGCACTTTCGGGACCAGAATTCAATCTAACAGCAGATTATAGCACTAAAGCCAAAGTCATCCTCTACTAACCTAACCAACCGTAGCATAACCAAACGTAACCTAACTCAACTGAACGTGACGCGAGTACTATTGCTGGCCTGCCCAGAGCCAAGCAGAACACAGTAGTGGAGAGTAGAATGCAGAAATCCGTAGAATCGCAGTGGATGTCAGAAAAGTCGAAATGTCGCTGTTGCTACCATCGTCAGTGCCAGGCAGAATATACAAGAGCACAGTAGAGCGCAGAGGTCCACCGATTTGCACTGTACAGCACAAGAGTTAAAGCTGTCCTATCTAAGCTTAGCCTAACCCAACCTGACCGATCGTAACGCGACAAAACGAAGCGTGCCGAGGGCACTATTTCTGGCCTTCCCGGAGAAAATCTGAACGTGTTAGAGCACCGTAAAGCGCAGAGGTCCACCTAATAGCAGACTCTAGCACTAAAGCCAAAGCTATCCACCCCTAACTTAAGCAATCGTAGCACATCCAAACATAACATAACCCAACCTAACGTGCCGCGAGCACTACTGCTGGTCTCCCAAGAGCCAAGCAGAACATGTCATTGGAGAATAGAACGCAGAAATCCATATAAACGCAGTGGATATCTGGCAATTCGAAGTTGCCCAAACCTAACCCAAACCAACAGAACATAACAAATATAGCCACACTCAACCTGGAGGGCCGGGACCGCTATTTCTACCCTCCCCAGTGGCAAGCAGGATATACTAGAGCGTAGTGGAATGCAGGAGTCCACCGAATAGCAGTGTACGGCACAATGGTGAAAGCTACTATAACCAAGCTTTGTCTAATCCAAACTAACCGAACGTAACCTGACTCAACTCAACGTGCCGAGAACACTACTGCTGGTCTACACAGAACAAAACTGAAAATATTAGAGCACTGTACGACGTTGGGATGCACCTAATAGCAGACTGTAGCGCTAAAGTAAAAGCTATCGTATTCTAACCTAACCGATCGTAACATAACCAAAAGCAACATAACACAACGTATCGTGCCGCGACCACTATCCCTGGAATCCCCGGAGCCCAGCAGAAAATATTAGAGAGCTGTGAACCACAGAAGTCCACCGAATAACAGTGTATAGCACGAAAGTCAAAGTCATCCTAACCAAACTTGGACTAACATCTTCTAGCAAGAACAAAACATAAATCAGCTCAACGTTCCGCGAGCTCTATTGCATGCCACCTCAGAGTCAAGTGGAGTAAAGCTGAACGATGTAGAGCGCGTACATCCTCCGAATAGCAGTGCATAGGACAACAGTCAAAGCCTTCCTAACCTAACCACATGATACATAAGCGCTCGTTGCTAAACTCAATCTGACGTGCCGAGAACAATACTGCTGGCCTGCCCAGATCCAAGCAGAATATGCCAGAGCACGGTATAGATCTGAAATCCGCGGATAGCCGTGTATAGTAAAAAGGACTAGACCATCCGATACTACCCTCACCAGACGTAACATAACCAAACGTAGCATAACTCCACCTAACGTGACGAGATCACTACTGGTGGTCTCCCCAGTTCCAAGTAGAATATACTACAGCACAGCAGAGCGCAGAAGTCCTCCACATTTCAGTGTAGAGCACAAGAGTCATCCATAAGCTGACACAACATGACACTACCTATCCTACCCAAACGTAGTGAAGCTATGCATGACGTGGCGACGCCAATATTTCTGGCCTTCCAGAGCCAAGCACAGCATATTAGTGCACAGCAGAGCACAGAAATCCAACGTATAGCAGTGTGTAGCGCAAAAGTCGAAGAAATCATAACAGAACATAACCAAACCTATCCTACCCAAACGTAACATAACACCAATTATCGTGTCGCGACCTCTATGGCTGTCCACCTCAGAGTCGAGCAGAGCTTAGCAGAGCAATGTATAGCGCAGAAATCCGCCGAGTAGCAGTGTATGGCACAAAAGTCAAAGTCGTCCTATCCTAACACAACCAAACGTAACGTAACCAAGCGAAACCAAATCAAACCTAATGTGCCTAGAACACCATTGCCGGCCTCCCCATCACCAAGCAGAACATATTAGAGGAGAGTAGAGCGCAGAAGCCCAAATAATATCAGAATGTAGCAGAAAAGTCGAAGCTATATTAACCCGTCCCAAACTAACCTAACCTTACCAAACGTAACATAACTCGAACTAACGTGCCGAGACCACTATTGCTGACCTCCCCAGAGCGAGGCACAGCATATTAGAGCACACAGGAGGGCACATACCTACCGAACAGTAGCGCAGAGCACAAAAGACGTAGCAATCCTAGCATAACCTCACCAATTTTATCATAAACTAACGTAACGTAACTCAACCTAAGGTGACGCGACCACTATAGCTGGCTTCCCCAAAGCCAAGCAGAACATATTACAAGAGTGTAGTGAGCGGAAATCCGTAGAATTGCAGTTTATAGCAGAAAAGTCAAAGCTACCCGCACCTAACCCAGACAAGTGTAAACTAACCAAGCGAAGCGTAGGTCAGAATAACGATCCGCGACTACTATTCGCGGTCGCCCCAGGGCCAAGTAGAGTGCCATAGAGCACTGCAAAGCGCAGAAGTCCACATAATAACAATGTATATAGCGAAAATCAAAGCTATCCAGGCCTAACACCAGCAAACGTGACCTAATCACACGAAGCCTAACTCAACCTATCGTGCCGAGACCACTACAACTGGCATCCGCATATCCAGGCAAAATATGCTAGAGCACATTATTTCGCAGGAATCTACCGTATACCAGTGTACAGCACAAAAGGCAAAGCCATTCTAGCCAAACTTATCCTAACCTAACCAAGGCAATCGTAACGTAGCTCAACCAAACGTGCCACGAACACGTAGGCTGGCCTCCCCAGAGACAAGCAGAACATATTCCAGCACATTAGAGCGCAGAAGTCCACCGAATGTAGGTGTTTAGCACAGAAGTTAGAGCTATTATTTCCTAACCTAACCAATCGTCGCATAACCGAACGTAACCTAACTAAAGGTAACGTGCCAAGACCACAACCGCTGTCCTCGCCGAAGAGAAGCAGAGCATGTTCGAGCGCAGCAAAGGGCAGTTATACACCGAATAGCAGTGTAGAGCACAACAGTCAAAGCTATCCCATCCTATCCTTGCAGAACCTGACCCAACCAAACGTAATATAACTGAACCTAACTTGTCGCAACCACAATTGCCTGCCACCCCAGAGTCATCCAGAATATATCAGGGGACAGTAGGGCGCAGAAATTCATCGGATCGCAATGTTTAGCAGAAAAATCGATGCTATCCAAGCCCGACCCGTGCCAAAATACACTAGCCATACGTAACCCAACAAAATCTAACATGACAGGGCCACAATTTCTGGCCACCCCATGGTAAAGCAGAGCATAATAGAGCACAGTAGAGCGGAGAAGTCCACAGAGTAGCCGTGTATTGCATAAAAGTTAACGCCATCCTTTCCTAACCCAATGAAACGTAACATAACCAAACATAGCCTAACTAAATGTAACGTGCCGCGACCACTACTCATGACCTCCCCAGATTCGAGCAGAGTACAATAGAGCTAGGCAGAGCGCAGAATTCCATCGAATGAGTGTGTACAGCACGAAAGACGATGCTATACAGACCTAACACATATTATCGTAGTATAACCAAACGTAGCATAACTCAACCAAGTGTGCAGAGCCCACAATTGATGGCACTGCGAGAGCCAAGCATAGCATAATAGAGCAGGGTATAGCGCAGATATCCACCGAGCAGCAGTGTACAGCACTAAAGCCAAAGCTACCCTCTCATAAAATGACCAAACGTAAGATAGACAAACGTAACGTAACACGAACATCGGTGCCACGCCCACTATTGCTGGCTTCACGAGAGCCATGCATAATATACTGGAGCACAGAGGGACGCACAAAGCCACAACGTTGCACTGTTTAGCACAAATGAGAGAGATATCTTAAACTGACCTAACCTAACCAAACATACCCAAACGTAGGCTGAATGAACGTAGTGTGCCGCGACCACTATTTCTGGCCTTCACAGTGCCGGGCAGAGTATAGGAGAGCACAGTAGAGCGCGAAGCGCCACCGAATGACAGTGAACACCACGAAGGCAAAATCTATCGAGACATAACCATAGCAAAGGTATCCTGATCAAACGTAGACTGCCTCTACATAACGTGCCGGTATCAATATTACTGGGCTCTCCATAGCGAAGCAGAACATATTAGAGCACAGTAGTGCGCACTAATCTGCCGTATAGCAGTGTACAGCGCAAAAGTCGAAGCTACCGTGTCCAAGCCAAACAAAACGTAACCTAACACATCCAGACATGCGAGACCACAGCTGCTGCCCATCCCAACGTCTAAGTAGAACATATTAGAGGAGCGTAGAAGGCAGAAGTCCATAGAATCGTTGTGCATATCACCATAGTCGAAGATACCCTATCCTAACATAGCCATACGTTACTTAACCGAACGTAGCATAACTGTACCTAACGTGCCGGGGCCACCATTGCCAGCTTCCCCAAAGCCAAGCACAGCATGTTAGAGAACAGAGGAGCCTAGAAGCCCGCCGAATAGGAGCTTATACCACAAACGTCAGAGCCATGCTTTCCTGACCAAACCAAACTTAACGTAGCCAAGCGTGAACCGACACAACCTACCGTGCCGAGGCCACTACTGCTGGCGTCCGCTGAGCCAAGCAGGATATACTAGAGCACTGTAGAGCGTAGAAATCGACCGCACTGCAACCTACAGCACAAAAGTCATTGATACCCTGACCAAACTTAACCAAACCTAACATAACCAAACGTAACCTAACTCAACCTAACGTGACGAGACCAATATTGCTGCAACAATCGGAGCAAAGGAGAGCATATTGGATCACAGTATATCGCAGAAATCCACCGAATAGAAGTCTATAGCACAAAAGTCAACGCCACCATGGCCTAACCAATCCGATCGTGACATAGCCGAATGTTACATAACACATCCCAACGAGACGCGACCACTATGGCTGGCCTCCCCAGAGCCAAGCAGAACGTACTGGAGCACAGTAGAGCGCAGAAGTCTTCCGAAAAACTGTGTATACCGCGAAAGTCAAAGCAACCCAGACCTAACCCGAGCTAACGTAACCTCACCAAACGTAGCCTAACTCAAACACATTTGCGGACACCACCATTACTGGCCTCCTCAGAGTAGAGCGCGGAGGTCCTCCGTACAGCAGTGTACAGCACAAAAGTCAAGGCCATCCTAACTAAACTTGACCAAACGTAACCTAACTCAACGTAACCTAGCTAAACGAAATGTGTAACGAACGCTATTACTGGCATCCACAGAGACACGTAGGTGCCAGTAGAGCAACGCTGTATACAGATATCGACCGAATAACTGTGTACAGCACAAGAGTCGAAGCTATACTACCCAAACTTGTACGAACCTGGCCTTGCCACGAGTAGCATGACTCAAATTTGCGTGCCGGGACCACCACTACTGGGCACCCCAGAGCCAAGCGGAACATACTAGAGCTCAGTAGAGCGCAATAATCCACCGTATTGCAGTGCGTAGCACAAAAGTGAAAGGTACCCTGACCTAACATGTCCCAACCTAGCCAAGCCAAGCGTAACCTGGCTATCAGAACGCGTCGAGAATAACATTACTGGCCTCCGCAGAGACAAGCTGAGCATATTATAGCAATGTAGAGAGCCGTAATCCGCCAAATAGCAGTGCAAATCATAAAAGTCAAAGCTACCCTGTCCTAACCTAACTTAACGTAGCATAACCGAACGTATCCTATCTCATCCTAACGTGCCGAAACCACTATTGCTGGCACCCAAGAGCAAAGCAGAAAGTATAGGAACACGGTACAGCGGAGAAATCCGCGGTTAGCAGTGTATAACACGATCGTTCAGGCTGTCGTATCCTAACCTCACCAAACGCAGCACATCCGAACGTAGCATAGCTCAACCTGTCGTTCCGCGGCGGCATTTGCTCGCATCCCCAGAGATGAGCAGAGTATGGCAGAGCAACGTAGAGCGCAGGAAGCCATCGAATAACAGTGCACGTTAAAAAAGTCGTCGATGTGCTAACACAACCTGGGCTAACCTATCCTAAGCAAACGTAGCATAACTGAAACTAACGTGCCGGCGTCACTGCTGTTGGCATCCTCAGAGCCAAGCAGGGTAGAAGAGAGCACAGTAGATCACAGAAATCCACCGGATAATGGTCTATAGCACGAAGGTCATAGCTACCCTAACCGAACTTAACCTAACCTCACCTGACCAAACATAAACTAACCCAGTGTTATGTGCCACGACCACTATTGCTCGAATCCCCGATGTCGAACAGAGTTGAGTACTGCAATATAGAGCGCTGGAATCCACTGAATTGCTCTGTATAGGACAGATGTCAAAGAAGTCCTAACCAAACCTTCCCAACCTGCCCTAACGAAACGTAACGTAACTGAACCTAACGTGCCGATACCACTATTGCTGGCCTCTTCGGAGCCAAGTAGAATTTACTAGAGAACAGCAGATCGCGGAAGTCCACCTCATTGCAGTGCATAGCACAAAAGCCATATATAACCTAACATAACCTGACCATACGCTACCAACCCAAACGTAGTACATCTAAACCTAACGTGACGAGACCGATATTGCTGACATCCCCAGAGATGAGAAGAGCACAATAAAGCACATTACAGTGCAGAAATCCACCGAATAGCAGTGAATATCGCAGAAGTCAAAGTAGCCTATTCTAACCTAGCCAAACGTAACACACCCGAGCGATGCCTAACACAACCAAACACGAGCAGACCACTATTTCTGACGTCCACAGAGACAAGCAGAATGTACTACGGCACAGTGGAGCATAGAAATCCACCGAATAACAGTGTACTGCACGAAAGTCAAAGCTACCCGAACCGAACATAGACTAACATAACCTAACCAAACATAACCTACCACAACCTGACGTGCCACGTCCACTGTTTCTCGCCTCCCCAGAGACGAGCAGAACCGTGTAGAGCGCAGGAATCCACCGAATAACAGTTTATGCCACAAAAATGAATGAAGCCCTATCCTAGCCATCCTAACCTAACCTAACGAAACGTATCCATACTCAACCTAACGTGCCGATACCTCTGCGGCCGGCGACCCCAGAGCCAAGGAGAGCATATTAGAGCACACTAGAGCGCAGAGACCTACTGAACAGCGGTGTATAGCACAAAAGACGGAATAGGCTATCATAACCTAGCCAAACGCAAAATAACCGAACGCCACCTATCTCAACATAACATGACGAGACCACAATAGCTGGCCTCCACAAAGGAAAGCTTATGGTACTGTAGCATAGTAGCGCTCAGGAACCCACCGGATTGCAGTGAATAGCACGAAAGTCGAAGACAACCTAACCTCACCTGACCAAACCAGACCTACGCCAACGTACCATTTCTCAACGTAGCGGGCCGCGATCGCTGCTCCTGGCCTCCCCAGAGCAAGGAAGAATGTGGTACAGCACAGTAGATCACTGAGATACGCCGACAAGTTATGTAAAGCCGTAAGTCGAAGTGGCCTATCCTAACCTAGCCAAACGTACACAAATCTATCCTAGCCCAACCAAACATGACGAGACCAATATTACTGGCCTCCTCAGGGGCAAGCAGAATATACTGCAGCACATCAGAGCGCAGAAATCCTCCGTATTGCAACGTAGTGCACAAAGGCCGTAGATATCCTTACCTAACCTTCCTAACCTAACCTGACTAGACGTAACATTACCAAACCTAACGTGCCGAGACCACTAATATTGGCCACCACAGTTCCAAGCAGAGCATATCATAGCACACTAGAGCGCAGTAATCCACGAAATAGAAGTGCATAACGGAAGAGTCAAAGCATCCACCCCTAACCTAGCCAAACATAATATATCCAATCGAAGCCTAACTCCCTTGACATGACGAGACAAATATTCATGGCCCACACAGATACAAGCAGACTGTACTAGAGAACCCTAGTGCGCTGAAACCCACTGCATTGTAGTGAATTGCACAAAAGCAATAGATATCATGACCAAACCTGTCCTAACGTAACCTAACCAAACGTAACCTAACGCACACTAACGTGCCGCGACCGTCACTCCTCGCATCCGCAGAGTCGAGCAGCGGTAAGCACAGGAATGTAGAGAGCAGAAATCTGCCGAATAGGAGTGTATTTTACAAAAGTCTAGGAGACCTTAACCCATCCTGGCGTAACCTATCCTAACCAAACTTAGAATAGCTGAACATATCGTGCCGCGACCACAGCACCTGGCCTCCCCAGAGCCAAGTAGAATGTAGCAGGTCACGGTAGATCACAAAAACGCACCGAATAACTGTGCACAGTACGAAAGTCATAAATATCCTAACCAAACTCTACCAAACCTTACGTAACCAATCGTAACCTAACACAAACTGACGTGACACTGCCACTATTGCTCGCTTCTCCAGAGTCCAGCAGATCGTGGTAGAGCAATGTAGAGAGCAGAAATCCACCAAACAGCAGTTTATAGCAGAAATGTCAAAGATATCATGACCGAACATTCCTTACATAACCTAACGAAACGTAACCTACCGCAAGCTAACGAATCGAGACTACCATTACTGGCCACCCCAGGGCCGCCCAGAGTATATTAGAGCACATTAGAGCTCAGGAATCCGGGTAATAGCAGTGTACAGAACAAAAGACAAAGTAGCATATCCAAACCTCGCCAAACGTAGCATACGCAAACGCAACCTTACTCAACCTAACATGACGACACCACTGCTGCTGGTCTCCATAGAGACGAGGTGAATGTACTGGAGCACAGTGGTGCGCGGAATCCCACCGCATTGCAGAGAATAGCAAAAAAGTCAGACATACCCTGACATAACCTGACCTTACCTATCTTATCCAAACCTGGTGCAACTAGGTATGACGCGATGAGACCAATATTTCTGCCCCTCCCCCCCCCAGAGCCAAGCAGAGCACATTAGAGCACATTAGAGTGCAGATGTCCACCGAATAGCAGAGTACAGCACAAAAGTCAAAGCAGCCCTTCCTAACATAGCCAAACGTAACATACCCAAAGGTAATCTTACCCAACCAAACGTTTCGCGAACGCTATTGCTCGCCTCCCCAGAGTCGAGCAGAGTTTAGCAGAGCAATGTAGATCGCAGAAATCCACCAAATAGCAGTGTAGGTTGCAAAAGTCGTGGTTATCCCATCCTAACCTGGCCTATAAACAAACGTAGCGTATGACAGCTGGGCGTGCCGCGGCCCCTGCTGTCGAAATACCCAGAGCCAGGTAGAGTATAGTAGAGCAGAGTGGATCACAAGAACTCACCGGATAACAGTGTATGGCACGGAAGTCATACCTATCCAAATCAAACTTAACCTAACCTTACCTAACCAAACGTAACATAACACAAACCGATGTACCAATTCCACTGTTGCTCGCCCCCCAAGGGTCACGCAGAGTATGGCAGAGCAATGCATGGAGCAGAAATATACCGAATACCATTTTATGGCGCAAAAGTCAGAGAAATCCTAGCCATGCATTCCCAACCTACACTAACGAAACATAAAGCAACTTAACCGAATGTGCCGGTACCACTATTACCGGCCACCGCAGAGAGAAGCATAACATATTGGAGCGCAGTGGTGCGCAGAAATCCACCGAATGATGGTGAATGGCACGAAAGCCTAAGATATTCCGTCCTAACGTAACCGAAATTGCAATATGCAAACGTAGCCTAACCAAACCCAACGCGCCGAGGCCTCTATTGCTGGCCTCCTCAGAGCCAAGCAGAATATACTAGAGCTCAGCAGAACGGAGAAATCCACCGTATTGCAGTGTACAGCACAAAGGTCAGACATGCCCTGAGCTAACGTGATCTCACCTAACCTAACCGAACGTGGTGTAACTAAGCATGACGTGACGAGACCAATATTTCTGGCCTCCCCGGAGCCAAGGAGAGCATATTAGGGCACATTAGAGGGCAGGAATCCATCGAACAACAGTGAACAGTACGAAATCCTTGGTAGCATATCAGAACCTAGCCAAACTACTACCATTACTGGCCACCCCAGAGCCAGCCAGAGTATATTAGAGCACATTAGAGCTCAGGAATCCGGGTAATAGCAGTGTACAGAACAAAAGACAAAGTAGCATATCCTAACCTCGCCAAACGTAGCATACGCAAACGCAACCTTACTCAATCTAACATGACGACAACACTGCTGCTGGCCTCCATAGAGACGAGGTGAATGTACTGGAGCACAGTGGTGCGCGGAATCCCACCGCATTGCAGAGAATAGCAAAAAAGTCAGACATACCCTGACATAACCTGACCTTACCTATCTTATCCAAACCTGGTGCAACTAGGTATGACGCGATGAGACCAATATTTCTGCCCCTCCCCCCAGAGCCAAGCAGAGCACATTAGAGCACATTAGAGTGCAGATGTCCACCGAATAGCAGAGTACAGCACAAAAGTCAAAGCAGCCCTTCCTAACATAGTCAAACGTAACATACCCAAAGGTAATCTAACACAACCAAACGTGTCGCGACCGCTATTGCTCGCCTCCCCAGAGTCGAGCAGAGTATAGCAGAGCAATGTAGATCGCAGAAATCCTTCGAATAGCAGTGTACAGCAGGAAAGTCAAAGGTAACCAGCCCGAACTTGACATAACCTAACATAACCAAAGGTAACATAACCCAACCTAACGTGCCGAGGCCAATAACGCTGTCCTTGCCATAGCCAAGCAGGAAATATTTGGACATAGTAGGGCGCAGTTAACTGCGGATGGCAGTGTATAGAACAAAAGTCTAAACCGTCCTATCCTAGTCTCACCAAACGTAACATAACCAAACGTAACCCTACTCAACTTAACACGACGAGACCGCCCTTGCTGACCATATTGCTGGCCTCCACAGGCCCAAGCAGAATATATTAGAGCAGAGTGTTGCGCAGGAATCGGCAGGCTGGCAGTGTACACTACGAAATTCGTAGAGACCCTAATCGAACGTATCGTAACCTAACCTAACGAAGCGTAACATAGCTAATCCCAACTTGCCAAGGCCACTACTGCATGCGTCCCAGCAGACAAGCGGTTCACATTAGAGCAGTGTAGATCGCAGAAATCCACCCAACAGAAGTGTATAGCGCAAGTGTCAAAGACAGTATACCCTAGCGTAACCAATCGGCACATAACCAAACGTAATATAACACAACCCAACGTGTTGCGACCACTATTGCTGGCCTCCACAGTGCGAAGAAGAATATATTAGAGCACAGTGCTGGGCAAAAATCCTGCCAATAGCCGTGTATACTTGGAAAGTCGGAGCTACCCTGACCGAACTTGGCAAAACCTAATCCATCGTAGCGTAACCCAACAAAGCCTAACGTGCAGAGACGAATATTGCAGGCCTCCACAGAGACCAGCAGAAAATATTAGCGTACACCTTATAGAATAATAAAACAGAGGTTCACTGTATAGCAGTGCATAACGCAAGAGCCAAAGGTACCCTATCCTAAACTAACCAGACGTAACGCAACTAAACGTACCCTAACACAACATAACGTGACATGGCGTCTATTGCTGCCAATCGCGGCCCAATGCAGAACTTATTAGAGGAGGGCGAAGCGCAGAAATCCGTACAATAGCGTTGTATAATATAAAAGTCAAAGCTAGCATATCCTAACCTAACCAAACTTTACACAGCCAAACGTAAGCTAATTCAAACTGACGATGCGAGGACACAGTTGCTGGCCTCCCCAGAGCCAAGAAGAAGATATTAGAGCGCAGCAGAACGCAGAAATCCACCCAATAGCAGTGTACAGCACAAAATTCAAAGCTACCTGTCCTATCCTAAACAATTGTAACATAAGCAACAGTAACCTAACACAATCTAACGTGCCGCGAACACCATTGCTGGCCTCCCCCGAGCCAAGTTCATCATATTAGAACAACGTAGGCCACAGAAGTCCACCGTATAGCAGTGTATAGGACGAAAGTCAAAGTCACCCCTTCATAACCTTACCAAGCGTACATAACAAACGAAACATAATACAAACTAGCCTGGCGAGAACACAGTTGCTGGACTCTCCAGAGCCAAGTGGAGCATATGAGAGCACAGTAGAACTCACAATTCAACCGAATAGCGGAGTACAGCACAACAGTCAGAGCTACCGTACCCTAACATAATCAAACGTCATAAGACCAAACGTAACCTAATTCTCACAAATGTAGCGCGTCCACCATTGCTGGCCTCACAGAGCCGAGCAGAACATATTAGTGTGGAGTAGAGCACAGAAATCCATAGAACCGCAGTGTATAACAGTACACTCAAAGCCATCCCAACCTAACCTAAACAAATATTACCTTACGAAATGTAGCCTGACTCAACATAACGTGCCGCTGCCACTATATCTGGCCTCCATAGTGCCAGACAGAAGACAGTAGAGCATAGCAAAGTGCGGAAGTCCATCGAACAACAGTGTATAGCACAAAAGTCAAAGCTATCCTCTCCTAACATAACCAAACGTAAGGTAACCGAACGTAACATAACTCAACCTAACGTAACGTGACGTCTACTGCAACCCTCCCAAGGGTCATGGCGGACCACACTACAGGAGAGTAGAGCGCCGAAATCCAAAGAATAGCAGCGTAAAGCGCGAAAGTCAAAACTATCCTCTCCTAACCTGGTCAATTGTAACATTACCAAACGTAACATAGCACCATTTAACTTGCCGCGACCGCTTTATCTCGCCTCCACGGAGCCATGCAGCTCATATTAGAGCATTATGGAGCGACGAGATCCAGCGAATAGCAGTGTATAGTGCAAAAGTCAAACCTGTACCATCCTGGCCTAATCAAACGTTTCACAACATACCGTAACACAGTTCAAACTGACGGGGCGAGAACACAGTTTCTGGCCTCCACAGGGGTAAGCAGAACATATTAGAGCACAGCAGAATGCAGAAATCCACCGAATAGCAACGCATAGCATGAAAGATGAAGATATCCTACCCTCACATAGTCAATCGTTATATAACCAAACGCAACGAAACAAAATCCAACGTGCCGCGACCACAATTTCATGTCTCACAAGGGGCAAGCAGATAATATCAGAGCACCGTAGAACGCAGGAATTCACCGAACATCCGTGTACAGCACGAAAGTCAAACAGATCCGAACTTTACCTGAACCAACCTAAACTAACAAAGCGTAGTCTAACCTAACCCAACATGCCGAGACCACAGTTGCTGGCATCCCCGTGGACAAGCAGAATATAGTAGAGCACAGTAGAATGCAGAAATCAACCAAGTAACAGTGTATAGCGCGAAAGTCACAGCTACCCTTACCGAACCTAGCAAAACCTTACCTAACCGAACGTAACCTAACGCAACCCAACGTGCCGATGCCACTATTATTGGCCTCCACAGAGTCAAGCAGAAAATATTAGAGCACAGCAGGTCGCAGGAACCCGCGCAACGGCAGTGTGTAGCACAAAAGTCAAAGGCACCCTGTCCTAACTTAACCAACCGTAACGTAACCGAACGTAACCTATCTCAACGTTACGTTACGACACGTCTCTTTCCGCCCTCCCCAGAGACACGCAGAACATATTAGGGGAGAGTAGAGCACAGAAATTCATAGAATAGCAGTGCATAGCACAAAAGTCAAATCTACCGTGTCCAAACATAACCAAACGTAACAAAACAAAACGAAACCGTATTCAACCTAACGCAGCGAGACCACCAACGCTCTCCTCCGCAGAGCCAAGCAGACTATACTATGGTATAGTCGAGCGCTGAAATTCGCCGCATTGCTGTGTACAGCACAACAATCAAAGGTATCCAAATCTTTCCAGAACCAAACGAGACCTAACAAAACAACTTGCCGAGACCAGCATTGCTGTCCTCCCCATAGCCAAGCTAGCAAAATATAGTAGAGCACTGTGGATCGCAGGAATCCACATGGTAACAGAGTGTAGAACGAAAGACAAAGCTATCCTAACCGAACTTAGCCTAACCTAATCTGACTAATCGTAACATAGCTCAACCTAACGTGCCGCGACCACCATTGCTCGCATTCTCAGATTCCAGCAGAGTACTGTAGAGCAATGTAAAGCGCAAGAGTCCACCGAGCAGCAGTGTTCAGCACAAAAGTCAAAGAGATTCTAATGTAACCTCAACCAAACTAACCTTACGAATCGTAGCATAGCTCAACGTAACGTGCCGAGACAACTATTGTAGGACTCCCCAGGGTCGAGCGGAAAGTATTAGAGTGGAGAGCCGGAATCCATGTAACCACAGTGTGCAGCACAATAGTCACAGCTGTCCAAACATAGCCCAAGATAACATAACATTACCAACCGTAGCCCAACTCAACTTGAGTGCTGTGACCGCTATTGCTGGCCGCCCAATGTCCAGGCAGAATATAGTAGAGCACAGTAGAGCGCAGAGATCCTCCGAAAAGCAGCGATTGGCGCAGAAGTCGAAGTTGCCTATCCCAACCTAGCCAAACGTAACGTATCGAAACGTAGCCTAGCTCAACCTAACATGACGAGACCAGTACTGGTGGAATCCGCAGAGCCAAGCAGAATATACTAGAGCACAGTAGAGCGCAGAATTCCGCTGGTAGCTGTGTATAGCACACAAGACCTATCTATCCTACCATAACCTCACCAAACATAACACATCCGAGCGTAGCATAACACAACGTATCGTGCCGAGGTCACTACTGCTGGTCACCACAGGTCCAAGCAGAATATACCAGAGCGCAGTAGAGCTTAGAAATCCACGGCATTGCACTGCACCGCACAAAAGTGAAAGATACACCAACCTAACTTGGTCTAACCTAGCCTATCCAAACGTAGCTCAAATCAACACACCGTGAAGTGACCAATATTTCTGGCCTCCCCAGAGGCAGGCAGAACATGTTCGAGCGCAGTAGAGAGCTGAAATCCTCAGAATAGTAGTTAGCGGCACAAAAGTCAAGGCTACCATTTCCAAACCAAGACAAACGTAGCATAAACGTACGTAACCTTATTCAACCCAAAGAAACCAGACCACTATTGCTGGTCACACCATGACCAAGCAGAATATACCAAAGCACAGTAGAACGCAGAAATCCACCGCGCTGCAGTGTGTAGCACAGTAGTCAGAGATGCCCTAACCCGACACGGCCAAACCTAACCTAACCGAACATGATCTAACTAAACAAATCGCGCCGCTACCGCTACTAATGGTCTACGTGGAGGCAAGCATGGCACGTCAGAGCACATTAGAGCACAGAAATCCAGCGGACTGCAGTGTATACTACAAGAGTCAGTGGAGCCTATCCTAACCCAGCGAAACGCAACTTATACAGACGTGGCTTAAGTAAACCTAACATGACGGGACTACGATTACAGGGTTCCACAGAGAAAAGCAGAATGCACTATGGCAATGTGGAGCGCAGAAATTAACCGCATTGCAGTAAATAGCACAAAAGCCGAATACAATTGAACCTAGTATGACATGACCTATCCTAAAAAACGTAGTACAGCTCTACGTAACGTGCAGTGAACATTGATCCTGGCTTCCACAGAGCTAAGCAGAGTGTAGTAGAGTACAGTAGATCACAGAAATCCACCGAATAACAGTGTACAGCACGAAAGACAAAGTAGCTTGTCCTATCCTAGCCAAACGTTACATACCCAAGCGTAGTCTAACTCAACCTAACATCACGAGACCACTACTTGTGGCATCCCCAGAGCCAATCAGAATATACTAGAGTACAGTAGAGGGCAGAAATATTCGTGTAGCAGTGCATAGCACAAAAGTATAAGCTATCCTATCATGACCTCAACAAATGCAACATATCCAATAGTTGCATGGCTCAAACTAACGTGCCAAGGCCCCTACTGCTGGTCACCCCAGCTCCAAGCAGAATATACTTGAGAACAGCAGAGCGCTGAGATCGCCCTCATCTCAGTGTGTAGCAAAATAGTCGAAGATGCCCATGCCCTACAAGACCAAATCTAACATAACCAATCTTAACACAGCTCAACACAACGTGCCGAGATCATTATTACTGTGCTCCCCAGAGCGAAGCAGCGGATATTAGAGCACAGCAGATTGCTCACCGGATGGTAGTAAGTAGCACAGATGTCACGGCTATCATGTCCTAACCTAGCCATACGTTACATGAACATACGTAACCTATTCAACCTCACGCGCCGAGACCACTATTGCTGGCCTCCCACGAACCAATCCCGGGATGTGAGAATACAGCAGAGCACAGAAGTCCGCGGATAGCAGTGTATATCACAAAGGTCTAAACTATCCTAACCTATCCTCACCAAACGTAACATAACCGAACGTAGCATAACTCGAACAAACGTGCGGAGACCAATATTGCTGGCCTCCGCAGAGCCAAGCAGAACATGCTGGAGCACAGCATAGCGCAGAAATCCACCTTGCAGCAGTGCATAGCACAAAAGAAGAAGCTATCCCGTCCTATCCTAGCCGTTCATAGAATAAACATACGTAACATAATACAAACAAACGGGTCGAGACCGCTATTGTTTGTCTCCCCATGGACTAGCGGAATATTCTAGAAGGCAGCAGAGTACAGAAGCCCGCCGCACTGCAGTCGATGGCAAGGAATTCTAAGGTAACCAATCCTTACATGGAATAACATAACTTAACCAAACGTATCATAACTCAATAGAACGTGCCGAGACCACTATTTCTGGCCTCGCCAGAGCTAAGCAGAACATACCAGAGCACATTAGGACGTAGAAAGCCTCCGAATATCAGTGTGTATCACAAAAGTCAAACCTATCCTATACCATCCTAGCCAAACGTAACGTAACCACATGTAACGTAACTCGACTTAACGTGACAAGACACCAATTTTTGCCCTCCCCAGAGCAAAGCAGGTCATATTAGTGTGCAGTAGAAGGCAGAAGTACCTGGAGTATCAGTGTACAGCACGAATGTGTAAGGTATCCTCTCCAGACATATCCTACCCTCACACAACCGAACGTAACATGACGCAAACCATCGTGCAGATACAACTATTTCAGGCCACCCCAGGGCCAAGCAGTATATGCTAGAGAAGAGTAGAGGGTAGAAATTCCCCGAAGAACAGTGTAAGGCACGAAAGCCGAAGCTACCGTTACCAAACCTAACCAAACGTAACGTATCCATACGTAACCTAGCTCAATTTAGCGTGACGACGCTTCTATGTCTGCACTCCCCACAGCCAAGCTGAACGTGTTACGGGATAATAGAGCGCGGAAATCCATAGAATAGCAGTGCACAGCACGAAAGTCAAAGCTTCCGTATTCCAATATAACCAAACGTGACATAAACGAACGTAACCGGAATGAACTTAACGCACCGACGACAATATTTCTGGCCTTGCCATAACCAAGCTGCACATACTGGAGAACAGCAGATCGCAGGAGTCCACCTAATGCCAGTGTATATCACATAACTCAACGCTACCGCATCAGAACCGCTCCAGACGTGACGTAACCAAACGTAACCCAACCCAACCTAACGTGCCGCGGCGACCGTTGCTGGCATCCACATGCCCAATCAGCACATGTTTGTGCGTAGAGGAACGCAGAAATCGACCGAATAGCAGTTTATATCGTAGGAGTCGAACCTATCTTATCCTAACATAACTAACCGTCACATAGCTAAGCGTAAAGTATCCTAACCCAACGAGCGGAGGCCACTGATGATGGCCGCCAAAGGGCCAAGCAGAATATAGTAGCGCAACGTAGAGCACAATAATCCACCGAATGACGGTTGGCAGCATGAATGTCATAGCCATCCTTACAGAACTTAGCCTAGCCTGACCAATCAAAACGAAGCATTTCTCAACACAACGTGCCGTTACCACAATTGCTGGCATCCCCAGGGTCAAGCAGAAAATATTGTCGCGCACTAGAGCGCAGAGTTCCATCGAACGGCAGTGTATAGCACAAAATACTATACTCATAAAGACAAACGTAACGTAAGCGAACGTAGCATAACTAAGACTTACGCGACGAGACCTCTATTGCTGCCCTCCCAGAGCCGAGCAGAACATATTAGAGGAGAGCAGCGCACAGAAATCCATGGAATCGCAGTGTATAGCACAAAAGCCGAAGCTGCCTTATACTAAGCTAACCAAACGTAACACAACCGAAAGGAACCGGACTCATACCAACGTGCCGAGGACACTATTGCTCTCCGCCTCAGAGCCGGGCGGAATGAACTAGAGGACATTCGAGCGCAAAAATCCACCGCATAGCAGTGTATAACACAAACGTCAAAGCTATTCTAACCTAAACTATCCAAACGTAATGAAGCCAAACGTAATCTGACTTAAACCAATGTGCCGAGAACACAGTTATCAGAATCCACAGAGCAAAGCAGAACACACTAGAGCACAGTAGGGGGCAGGAAGCCACCAAGCAGCAGGGAACAGTACTAACGTCAACGTCACCCTAACATTACGTGACCAAACCTAACACAACAAAACGTAGTCTAACCAAACCAAACGGGCCGAGTATACTATTGCTGGCCACCCCAGAGTCGAGCAGAACGTAAGAGAGGAGAGTAGCGTTCTGGAATCCATAGAATAGCAGTGTATAGCAGAAAAGCCAAATCTACACTGACAAAACCAAACCTACATAACCTAACCGTACGTAGCTCATATGAACATAACGCTCCGCGACCACAATCGCTGGCCTCGCCAGGGTGAAGCAGAAAGTAGTACTGCACAGTAGGGCACAGATATCCACAGGACAAGAGTGCATAGTACGAAAGTCAAAGGTATAATAACCGAACATATCATAACCTGACCTAACCGAAAGTAACATTTCGCAACCTAGCGTGCTGAGACCAATATTGCTGGGTTACCGAGAGCAAAGTAGAGAATATTAGAGCACGGCAGTGTGCAGAAAACCACCGGACAACAGTGTATAGCACAGAAGTCAAAGCTCTCCTATCCTAACCCTGGCAAACGTAACATAACAAACCGTAACGTAACTCAACCTAACGTGATGAGATATTTATTGTTGTCCAATCCCCAGCCCCTGCCCAGAGCCAAACGGAACATATTGGAGGAGAGTAGGGCGCAGAAATCCATAGAATCGCAGTGTACATCACAAAAGTCGAAGACACCCTATCCTAACATAGCCAATCGTGATATAACAATACGTAACCTAACCCTACCTAATGCAACGCCGCCACCATTGCTGCCCCCCCCCCCCAGAGTCGGGCAGAAAATGGCAGAGGCGTGCAGCGGTCAGAAATCCATAGACATGCATTTTATAGTAGGAATATCGAAGCCGCCCAAACCTAACCCAGGCTAACTTAACCTAACAAAACGTAGACCAGCTCAATGCGTCTTGCCGCGGCCACTATTGCTGGCCTTGCCAGTGCGAAGTAGAATGCATTCGGGCACAGTGGGGCGCGGAAATCCAACTGATAACAGTGTGCAGTACGATAGTCAAAGCAGTCCAATCCGAAATTAGCATAACATATGGTAACCAAGCGTAACCTATCTCAACCTAACGTGTCGAGACGACTGTTGCTCGCCTCCGCAGATCCAAGCAGAGAATATATACTAATCTAACCAATCGTAACGTAACCGAACGTAACCTGTCTCACTCTAACTCGTCGTGACCACTGTTGCCGGCCTCCAAAGAGCCGAGTAGCATATATTAGAGCAGTGTAGAGCACAGAAATCCACGGAATCGCAGTGTAAAACTGAAAAGTCGATACTATGCGAAACTATGCCTAGCAATCTTAGCCTAACCAAACTTCGAATAACTCAACATAATGTGCCGCAACCACTATTTCTGGACACTCCAGGGCCAAGCAGAATATGGTAGAGTACAGTGGAATGCAGGAATCCACCGAGAATCCGTGTATGGTGCGAAGGTCGAACCAATCCTAACCAAAATTAGCATAACGTAACGTAACCGAACGTATCCTTACCCAACATAACGTGACGAGAAGTCTGTTGCTTCCCTCCCAGGAGCCAAGCAGAATATATTAAACAACAGTGCGCGCAGGAACGGACTGCCCTGTAGTGTACAGCAAAGAAGTCAGAGATATCCAAACCATACCTTAACTAACCTATACTAACCGAACGCAGCATAACTCAACAAAACGTACCGACACCACTACTGCATTCCTCCGCAACGCATACCAAAGCCCAGTAGATGGCAGGAATCGGCGGAATAACAATCTATAGCACAAAAGAAGCAGCTACACTCCCCCAAACTTGCCAATCGTGACACAAGCAAACGTAACCCATTTCAACCTAACGTGTCGAGGACACTACTGCTGCCCCCCCCCCCCAGAGTCAAGCAGAACATACTGGAGCACTGTAGAGTGCATGGATCCACCGAAGACCTGTGTATGGCACAGAAGTCGAAGCCACGCTATCCTAGCGTAACCAATCGTAACATAACAAACGTAACCTAACACAAACTGACGTGGCGGACGTCCATTGATGCCCTCCCCGGGTGCAAGCGGAACGTACTTGATCACAGTAGGGAGCAGAAATCCCCGGAATCGCTGTGTGTAGCACAAAAGTCAAAGCTATCCTGTCCTATGTTAACGAAACGTAACATAATTGAACGTAACCGAACTAGAACTAACATGACGAGGACACCACTGTTGGCCTCCCCAGGGCCAAGCAGAACATGCTAGAGCTCAGAAGAGCGAAGGAATGCCCCCGAATAGCAGTGCATAGAACAAAAGTCAAGCCATCCTATCCTGCCCTATTCAATCGTAACTCAAACAAACGTAACATAATTCAACCTAATGCATCGAGACCACTATTGCCGGCCTCCACAGAGGCGTGCAGAACATATTGGAGGAGAGTAGAGCACAGAAATCTATAGATTAGCAGTATACAGCGCAAAAGTCAAAGCTACCATATCATAACCTAACCAAACTTAACATAACCAAACGTAACCGAACTCAAGCTATAGTGCCGAGAACAGTAATGCAGACCTCCAGAGAGACAAGAAGAACGCACTAGAGCACAGCAGAGCGCAGAAATCCACCGAAAAGCAGTGTACGGCACTAAAGGCAAAGCTATCCTATCCTAGCCTTTCCAATCGTAACATAACCGAACGCAACCTAACTCAATATAACGTGAAGCAACCACTATTGCTGGCCTCACCAGTGCCGAGCAGAACATATTGCAGCAGACCAGAGCACAGTATCGCAGTGTACAGCAGGAAAGCCAATGATATCCGAGCCGAACCCAAACTAACGTAACCTTACCGTAAGTAGCATAACTCAACGTACCGTGCCTAGGCCACTATTTCTGGCCTCCCCAGAGCCAAGCATATAATATTAGTGCACAGTAGAGCGCACAGATCCATCGAATAGCAGTGTATACCACGAAAGTCAAAGATATCCTGTCCTATCATAACCAAACGTCACATAGCCGAAAGTAACATGACTCAATCCAACACGCCGATACACCTATTGCTTGCCTCCCCAGTGCCAAGAAGAATACGTTAGAGCAGAGTAGAGCGCAGATATCTCTCAAATAACAGAGTAAAGCGCGAATGTCAGAGCTACACTTACCAAACCTAACCAACGTAACGTATCCAAACGTAACCTAACACAACATAACATGACGGGGCGTCTATTGCTGCTCTCCCAAGAGCCAAGCAGAACATATTAGAGGAGAGTAGAGCGCAGAAATCCATAGAATAGCAGTGTACAACACAAAGGCCGAGCTACCCCATCCTAACCTAACCTAAACTTATCATAACCGAACGTACGAGAACTGAAGCTAGCGTGACGAGGACACTGCTGCTGGCTCCCTCAGCGCCAAGCAGAACATACTAGAGCGGAGTAGGGCTCAGAAATGCACCGAAGAGCAAAGAATAGCTCAAATGGCAAAGCTACCCTTGACTTTTGATGACGCGACTACTATTGCTGGCCTGCACTGCGCGAAGCAGAATATAGTAGAGCGCAGCAGAGCGCAGAAATCCACCGAAAAACAATATACAGCACGGATGCCAAATCTATGCTAACCGCACTGATCGCTTCCCAACCTAACCAAACGTAACCGAGCACAAACCAGCTCGCCGAGACCAATACTGCTGGCCTACCCAGAGCTAACAAGTACATATTAGATGAGAGAAGAGCGCAGAAATTCATAGAATAGTTGTCTACAGGGCAAAAGTCGAAGCTATCCTATGCTAACCTATCCAACCGTATTATGACCAAACGTACCCTAAGTCAACCTTACAAGACGCGGCCACAGTTGCTGGCCTTCCCAGAACCAAGCAGAACATACGAGAGCACAGTAAAATTTAGGAATGCGCCGCATAACAGTGTACAGCTCATAAGTCAAAGCCACCCATTCACACGTTAACCAAGAGTGACATAACGAAGCGAAACCTAATTTGACCTAATGTGTCGAGACCACTATAGCCGGCCCACACAAGAGACGAGTAGAACATATTGGAGGAGAGTAGAGCGCAGAAAACCATGGAATAGTTGTGTACAGCACAAAAGTCTAAGCGATCCTATCCTAACCAATGCAATCGTAACATGATCAAACGTAACCTAACTCAATCTAACGTGACGCGACCACTATTGCTGGCATCCCCAGGAACGAGCAGACTACAGTAGAGCAATGTAGGGCACAGAAATCTACCGAAGAGCAGTGTATATCGCAAAAGTCAAACTTAACCTATTCTAACCTTACCAAACGTAACACAACCAAGCGCAACATAATCCAACCTAACGCGCCTTGACCACTGCTTCTGGCATCCCCAGCGCCAAGCGGAATATTTCATTCCACAGTAGAGCGCAGAAATCCACCTGAGAGCAGTGTATAGCGCAAAAGTCGGAGCTATTCTAGCACAACCCAGCCCAACTTACCCTAAAGGAACGTAATCCAATACAACCTAACACGTCGCGACCAGTATTGTTTACCTCCACAGAGGCAGGCAGAGCACATCAGCGGCGTGTAGTGAGCAGAAATCCATAGAATAGCAGCCTACAAGAGAAATGTCGAAGCCATCCATACCTAACACAAGATAACATGACCAAACCAAACGTAGCCTAGCTCAATGCATCTTGCCGTGACCACTATTGCTGGCCTCGCCGGGCCGAATCAGAAAATAATAGAGGAGCGTAGTGCACAGAAATGCATAGAATCGTAGTGCATAGCAGAAAATTTAAAGCAATCCGAACCCAACCCAAACAAACGTAACCTAGCCAAACGTAGCATAGCTCAACATGACGAGCCGCGACCACTATATCTTGTCTCCTAGTGGACGAGCAGGATGTAGTAAGGCACAGTAGAGTGCAGAAATCCACCTAATGGCGTTGCACAGCAAACAAGCCAAAGCTACCCTAACCGAACTTTACGGAACCTAACCTAACCGAAAGAAACCGTGCTCAACTACTAGTCCAGAGACCACTGTTGCTGTCCCCCAGAGACACGCAGAATATACTACAGCAAAGTAGATCACAGAAGTCCTCGACGTTGCAGTGTAAAGCACAAGAGTATATACAACCTAACATAACCTGACTTAACATAACCAACACGAACGTAGAATAACGTAGCATAAGGTGCCGAGACCAATATTGCTGCCTATCCCAGAGCCAAGCCGAACATATCAGTGCACAGTAGAGCGCAGAAGTCCACCGATCGGCAGTGTATAGCACAAGAGTCTGAGCCACTCTCTTCAGCATAACGAATCGTGGCACACCCAAAGGTAACATAACTGTACCTGACGCACTGCGACCACAAATGCTGGCATCCCTGAAGACGTGCAGTAAATATTATAGGAGAGCAGAGCGCAGATATCCATTGAATCGCAGTGTACATCAGAATAGTCAAAGCCATCCAAACCTAACACAAAGGAACATAACCTAAACGAACGTAGCCTCTCTCAACGTAACGTGAAGCGACCACTGTTGCTGTCCTCCACAGGGCCAAGAGGAATATAGTAGGGCACAATAGGGCGCGGAAACACAACGGACAGCAGCGTATAGTACGAAAGTCAAGCCCATCCTGACAGAGCGAAACGTAACCTAATCTATCCACACGTAATATGGCTCAACCTAATGCACCGAAAAGAAAATTGCTGTCCTCCCAAGTGCCAAGCAGAGAATATTAGAGCAAAGTAGAGCGCAGAAATCCACCGAATAGCAGTGTATAGCACAAAAGTGAATGCTATGCAATCCTAAACTATCGAAACGTAACGTATCCAGGCGTAACATACGACAGCCTATCGTGCTGAGACCGCTGCTGCTGGCCACCCCAGAGCAAAGCAGAACACAATGGAGCGCATTAGATAGCTGAATTCCAACGAATAGCACTGTATAGAACAAAAATGGAGACTATCATATCAAAACATAGCAAACCTTCACATAACCAAACGTAACATAGCTCAACCCAACGTGACGGGGCTACAGTTACTGGCGTCCCCAGGGCTAAGCAGAACATATTAGAGGAGAGTAGAGCGCAGAGATAGGTAGAATCGCAGTGTATAGCTCAGAACTCAAAGCTACAGCATTCTAACCTAACCAAACGTAACAAAGACAAACGTAACGGAACTCAGCCTAATGTGCCGGCGACACTATTGCTGGCTTCCACAGAGCCGCACAGAAATCCACTGTACTGCAGTGTGTATCACAAGATTCAAAGCCATCCTGTCCGCACCTAACCAATCGTGACATAGCCAAACGTAACCTTTCTCTACCGAACGTGCCGCAACCACTACTGCTGGCCTCCCCAGGGCCAAGCGGAATGTACTAGAACGCAGTAGATCACAGTAATCCACAGAATGACAGTGTAAAGCACGAAAGACAAAGCTATACTCTCCGAACATAGTATAACCTAACCTAACCAAACGTAACCGTTCTCAACCTACCTTGCAGCGAACAGTATTGCTGGCCTCCAGAGAGCCAAGCAGAAAATATTACAGCACGGTAGAGCGCCGAAATCCACAGACTAGCAGTGTATAGCGCAAAAGTCAAAGCTATCCTATCTTAAGATATCCAAACTTAATGTGGCCTAGCGTAATCTATCACGGACTAACGTGCCGAGACTACAATAGCTACACGCCCCAGAGCCAGGCGGGACATATATGAGGGCAGTGGAACGTGGAAGTCCATGGAATCGCAGTGCACGGCACAAAGGTCAAAGTTACCCTATCCAAACCTAGCCAAACGTAACATAGCAGAACGTATACTGGCTCAGCCTTCATTTCCGAGGACACAATTGCTCGCCTCCCCAGGGCCAAGCCGAATATAGCAAAGCAAAGTAGAGCGCACGAATCCACCGAATGTATGTGTATAGCACGAAAGTCGAAGCTATACTTACCGAACGCATCTTAACATAACTTAACCAAACGTGACTTAACACCGCCTAACGTGCCAAGACAACTATTTCTGAACTCCGCAGTGCCAACCAGAATATACTAGAGCACAGTAGAGTGCCGAAGTCCGCCGCATTGCAGAGTGAAGGACAAAAGTCAGAGTTACCCTATACTAACCTACCAAAGCGTAACATGAACAAACGTAAGATAATCGAACTCGGCGTGCCTAGACCACCATTTCTGGCATCTCCATCGCGAAGCAGAACATATTAGAGGAGAGTAGATCGCAGTCCCTATACTAAGACCAATATTGCTGACCCCCCAGAGCCAAGCAAAGTAAACTATAGCAGAGTAGAGCGCAGAAAACCGCCGCATTGCTGCGTAAAGCCCAAAACGCAAAGATATCCTGACCCAACCTGACCTCACCTATCCTAACCAAACGTAGCCCAACCCAGCGTAACGTGCCGAGACCACTATCCTTGTCATTCCCGGGGCAAAGCTGAACATATTAGAACACAGTAGAGCACCGAAATCCACCGAGTAACTGTATATAGCACAAAAGACAAGGCTACCCTCCGCAAACCTAACAAACCTTGTTATGGGCGAACGTAACTTAACACAACCTAAGGAGCCTCGACAGCTATTGCTGGCCTTCGCAGAGTCGAGGAGGGCATAGTAGAGCACAGAAATCCACCGAAAAACCGCGTATATCACGAAAGTCGAAGCTATACAAAGCTAACCCAAATGAACATAACCTAAGCGAACGGAATCTAACTGAACCTAACGTGCAGAGACCAGTATTGCTGGCCTCCACAGCGTCGAGCGGAGCATAGCAGAGCAAAGTGCAGCGAGGGAAAGCACCGAATTGCAGTGTATAGCACAAACGTCAGAAACATTCTATCATAACCTGACCTAGCTTATCACGCCAAACGTAAACAAACGAAACCTAACGAGCCTAGAACACTATTGCTGGTCACCCTGTTGCCAAGCAGGACACATTAGATGACAGTAGAGCGCCGGCGTGCATAGAATAGCGGTGAATATCGGAAATACCAAAGCAAACCTATCCTAACCAAACCAAGCTTAACTTAATCAAACGTGACATAACTCAAGCTAACGTGCAGCGACAGCTGTTACTGGCCGCCACAGAATCGACCAGAGCATTGTAGAGCACAGTAGAGGGCAGAAATCCACAGAAAAGGAGTGTACAGTGCAAATGTCAACGTTAACCTATCCTAATCTAAACGAACGTAGCATAGCCAAGAGCAACCTAACCCAACCTAACGTGCCTAGTCCATTATTGCTGGCGTGCGTATCTCCAAGCAGAACATATTAGAGGAGAGTTGAGCCCCGAGATCCATAGTAAGGCAGTGTATAACAGAAGAGTCAAAGCAATTCTAACCTAACCCAAACTCGCCTAACCGAGCCAAACGTGACCTAAGCGAACCTAACGTGCCGAGGTGACCACTGCTGGAATCCCCAGAGCCGAGCACAGCATATCAGAGCAGAGTGGAACGCAGAAGTCTACCGAATATCGGTGTATAGCACAAGAGTCAAATTTACCCGTTTCTAACCTAACTGACCTTAACATAACCCTACGTAACCTGACAAAACCTCACGTCCCCAGACCGTTATTGCTGAACTCCCCAGGGCCAAGCAGAATATAGTACGGAATAGATGCGCGCAGAAATCCACCGAATGACAGAGTACGGCACGAAAGTCGAAGCTATCCATACATAACCCAAACAAACATAACCTAACCAAACGTAGCTTAACTCAACATAACGTGCCGAGACCACTGTTGCTGGGCTCCACATAGCCACGTAGGGCATATTAGAGGACAGCAGAGAGCAGAAAGAGAACTTATAGCAGTGTATAGCGCAAAAGACGTAGCTACCATAGCCAAATTTAACAAAACCAAGCCTAACCGAACGTAATGCAACTCAACCTTACGTGCCGATTGCAATACTGCTGGCCTCGCAAGAGTCAAGCAATATCTTCCAGACCACAATAGAGCGTAGAGATCCACCGAACAGCTGTGTAAAGCGTAAAGTCAAAGCTATCCTTACCAAAGGTAACCGATCCTAGCCTAACTGAACGCAACTTATGGCAACCTGAAGCGCCACGGCTACGAGTCTCACGACAGCCAAGCCGAATAAAGCAAGCAACGATGATCGCGAAAATCCTACCGAATAGGTGTGTGCAGCACAAAAGTCAAAGTTACCCTAACCATACGCAGCCTAACATATCCTAACCAAACGTAACACAACTCAACCCAACTTGCACAGACCATTATTGCTCGCCTTCTCAGAGCATAGCAGAATATACTAGAGCACAGTAGAGCGAGGAAATCCGCCGCATTGCAGCGTACAGCACGGAAGTCGGAGATGCCCTAACCAAATATGTCCTAACCTAACCTGGTCAAACATAGCCCGGCACAACCTGACCTGCCGCGACCAGTATTGCCGTCCTGCGCAGAGCCTAGCAGAATATATTAGAGAGTGGCAGAGCACGGAAGTCCATATAATAGCACTCTGCAGCAGATATGTCAAAGCTATGAAAAAATAACCCAGACTAACGTAACCCACCAAACGTAGCCGAACTAAGCATAACGTGCTGCGACCACTACGGCCGTACTACCCAGGGCCTAGCAGAGTATAGTAGAGAGCAGTAGAGCGCAGATCGACAGAGTAGCAATGTATAGCACAGAAGTGAAAGCTACCATATCCTGTCCTAACCAAACGTAACATAACCAAACGTAAGCTAATCCATCCTAACGTGCCAAGACCACTACTTGTGGCCAACACAGAGCCAAGCAGAGTGTTCCAGAGCAAAACAGAGCGCAGAAATCCACCGTCTTGCAGTGTACAGCGAAAAGCCAGGGATACTCTAAACAAACAAGGCCGAAACTAACGTCATCAAACTTAGCCTACCTCAACATAAAGTGTCGGGACCACTATTGCTAGCCTCCCCACATCCAAGCAGAACACATTAGAGCACAGTAGAGCGCAGAAGTCCGCCGAATAGAAGCATACAGCGCAAAGGTCTGAGTTACTCTCTCCTATCGTAACAAATAGTAATATAACCAAACGTAGCCTAACTCAGCCTAACGTCACGCAGGAACTGTTGCTGGTCTCCCCCGAGCAAAGCAAAATATTTTAGAGTAGTGCAGAGCGCAGAAAGGTATTTAATCTCAGAGTATAGCAGAAAAGTGAAAGCCAACCATACCTAACCCAAGCCGACATAACATATCTAAACGTAGCACCTAACTTGTCGAGACCACTATTATTGGCCTCTCCCCAGGCGGGCAGTGTATAATACAGCAATGTGGAGCGTACGAGTCCACCGAATTCTAGGGTATAGCTAAAAAGTCAGAGCTACCCTATCCTTACCTGACCAAACGTAATATAACGAAACGTAACACATCCTAACCTTACGTGCCGAGACCACTATTGCTGGCATCCCCGGAGCCAATCAGAATATAGTGGAGCACAGTATAGCGCAAAACTTCGACGCATCGCAGTGTACAGCACAAAAGCCAAGGAAACCATATCATAACATGTACCAACCAAACCTAGCCAAATACAGCTTATCCCAAAATGACTTTCCGCGACCACTATTGCTGGACTCCCCAGGGCCAAGCAGAATATAGTAGGGCAGAGCAGAGATCAGAAATCGACCGAAAAACGATGTATAGCACGAAAGTCAAAGCCATCCATACCAAACACAAACAAACGTAGCATAACCGCGCGTAGCCTAGCTCAAACTGACGTTCCGAGTGCAGATCTTCTAGCCCCCTCAGAGCCGAGTAGAGTATTGCAGGGCAAGGCAGAGCATAGAAATCTACCTAATAGCAGAGTATAGCACAAACTTGAAGGTTATTCTATCCTAACCTAACAAAACTCAACATACCAAATGTAACATATCAGAACCTTACGTGCCTAGACTGCTACTGTAGGACTTCCCATAGCCAAGCAGAGTATATTGATGGAGAGTGGATAGAAGGAGAACACAGAATAGCAGTGTGCAGCAGACAGGTCAAAGCTCCTCCATCCAAACCCAAACTAATATAACCAAGCCGAACGTAAACTGTCTCAACATAACGTGCCGAGACCACCATTGCTGCCCCCGCCCCCAGAGCCAAGCGGAGCATATTAGCTGAGAGTAGAGTACGGAAATCCATAGGATAGCTGTGTAAAGGACAAAAGTCAAAGCTACGCAGACATAACTTAACCAAACGTAGCATAACCATACGAAATATAACGCCACCTAACGTGCCGAGTCCACTATTCCTGGCGTCCTCAGAACCGAATAGAGCATATCATAGCAGAGTAGAGCGCTTGAATCTACCGAATGACAGCGTATAGCACGAAAGTCGAAGCAATCGTTACCGAATTCAATCAGGCATGATCTAACCGAACGGAACATAGCTGAAACTTACGTGCGGAGACCCCACTTGATGGCCTCCCCACATCCGAGCAGAACATATTAGAGCGCAGTGGAGTGCCGAAGTCCACCTAATGGCAGTGTATAGCACAAAAGTAAAAGCTACGCGATCCTAATATAACAAAACGTATCATAAACAAATGCAACCGACTTCAGACTTACGTGCCACAACCACAATTGCTGGCCTCCCCAGAGGAAATCAGACGCTTGGAGCGCAATGTAGAGCGCAAACATCGACCGATCAGCAGTGTACAGCACAAAAGTGGAAACTATCCTTACCAGACCTAGCCTAACCTAGACAAGCCAAACACATCATAACTCAACCTAACGTGACGAGGCACTTATACTTCCCTCCGCAGAGCCAAGCAGGATATATTAGAGGAGAGTAGATCACAGAAGTCCACAGAATCGTAGTCCATAGCACAACAGGAGGAGCAACTCTACCCAAACGTAGCCAAACGTAATATAACCGTACGTTGCTTAACTGAACCTAGCGCGACGAGGCCACTATTGCTGGCATCGCCAGAGACAACCAGATGCTGGCGGTGCAATGCAGTGCGCAGATATCGACCAAATAGCAGACTACAGCACAAAAGTCAAAGCCAACCAAGCCAAACCTGCCCTAACCTAACCAATCCAAATGTAGCCTTACTAAACCTAACGTGCCGAGAATAGTAATGCGGGCCTTCCCAGAGCGAAGCAGAGCATATGAGAGCGATCTAGAGCGCAGAAATCTACCGAATAACGGATTATAGCGTAAAAGTCAAAGCTACCCTGTCCTAGCCTAACAAAACGCAACAAAACCGAACGTCATCTAACACAGCATAACGTGCCGATACCTCTATTGCTTGCCTCCCTAGAGCCAAACTGAACATACCGGAGCGCAGTAGAATGCAGAATTTCACCGCATAACAGTTTACACCACGAAAGTTATAGCAATCCTAATCTAGCCCAAACATATATAATTTAACCAAACGTAGCCTAACCCAAAGTAACGTGCCGAGACCAATATTATTGGCCTCGCCCGAGTCGGGCAGAGTGGAATAGGGCAATGTAGAGAGCAGAAATCCACCAAATAGCGGTGTATAGCGCAAAAGTTACAGCTGCCCTATCCTAACTTGCCCGACCGCCACATTGTCGAACGTAGCCCAGTAATACCTATCGTGCTACGACCACTATTGCTGGCATTCCCAGCTCCAAGCAGAGCATATTTTAGCATAGCAGATGGCATAAATCGAACGAATAGCTGTGTACAGTACACAAGTCAAAGCTAATCTGACCAAACCTATCCAGACAAACCTAAACAAACGTAACATTACTCAACCAAACATGCCGATAACACTATTCCTGGCGCCGACAGGGACAAGCAGAGAGTGATAGCGCACGGAAATGCACAGAAGTTCAAAGAATAGCAGTGTGTAGCACAGAAGTCGAAGCTCTCCTATCCTAACCTAGCCAAACGTAACGTAGCCAAACGTAACACAACTCTCCCTCACGTGCCTCGAAAGATATCTCTGGTCGCCCCAGAGTGGGGCAGAGTATAGCAGAGCAACGTAGAGGGTAGGATTCCACCGAAAAGCAGTGCATAGCTCAAAAGTAGTAGCTGTTCTAGCCTATCCCAGCCAAACGTGGCATAACCACACCTACGCTATTCCAACATGACGTGCCGTTGCGGCTGTTGCTCGCCTTCCCAGGGCTAAGCTGAAAATATTAGGGCACAGTAGGGCACTGGTATCCGACGAATAGCGGTGTATATAACAAGAGTCATGGATCTCCTAACCTAATTTTACATAACCTAACATATCTCACATACCTCGCACAAAATAATGTGTCGAGACCACAATTGCTGGCCTTCGCAGAGCAAAGCTGAACATGTTAGAACCGAGTTCAATGAAGGAATCTACTTTATAGCGCTGTATTGCACAAAACTCAAAGCTAACCTTGTCCTAACGTAGCCGATCGTGCCATAGCTGAACGTAGCATAGCTCAACCTAACATGACATGACCAGGATTACTGGCCCCCACGGAGCAAAGCAGAACATATATGTGGATAGTAGGACGCAGAAATACTTAGAATCGCGGTATATGCCAGAGAAGTCCAAGGTTAGCTGTCTCAAACCAAACAAACGGAACCTATCCAAACATAGCCTAACTCAGCATAACGCGCCGCGACCACTATTTCTGGAATCCCCACGGCCAAGCAGAATATAGTCCAGCAGTGTAGAGCGTAGAAATCCACCGAATATCGATGTATACCAAGAAAATCATATCTGTCCAAACCTAACAAAGCCTAGATTTATGAAGCCAAACGTTGCCTAACTGACGCGAACGGCCCGAGACCCCTACTACTGGTCACCCCAAGGTCGAGCAGAGTATAGTAGAGCGACGTAGAGCGTAGAAATCCGCCGAAAGACAGTGTACAGCACAAAAGTGGAAGGTACTATATCGCAACCTATCCAAGCGTAATATAACCAAACGCAACAGAACAAAAACTTACGTGCCGAGACCACTACTGCTAGCCTCTCCAGAGCCTAGCAGAATATACTACAGCACGGTAGAGAGTATAAATCCACCAAATAGCTGCGTGCAGCACAAGACTCATAGTTATGCTAACCAAACCTTGACCACACTAACGAATCCAAACGTAGACTATCTAACCCTAACGAGCCGGGACCGCTATTGCTGGCCTCCTCAGAGACAAGCAGCATATACTAGTGCAAAGTAGATGGCAGATATCCGCCGAATTGCAGTGTATAGCTCAAAAGTCAAATATATGTTAACGTAACCTGTGCTAACCTAACCTGACAGGACGTAGCGTAACTCAACGTAACGTGATGAGAATACCACGGCTGGCCTCCCCAGAGACAAGCATAGCATACTAGAGCAATGTAGAGTTTAGAAATTCACCGAATAGTGAGGTAATGCGCACAACTCATATCTATGGTCTTCCAACCGAACCAATCGTGGAATATCCAAACGCAGCATATCTCAACCAAACGTGGCTCGACCACTATTGCTGGCTTCCCCAGAGCCAAGCAGAACGTTATAGGGCACATCAGAGCGCAGGAATTCACCGTAGAGCTGTGTCCAGCACAAAAGCCAAAGCTATCATTTCCAAACCTAACCTAACCTGACCTAACCAAACGTAACCTAACGTAACCTATTGTGCCACGACCGCCATTTCTCGCTTCCCCAGAGTCCATTAGAGTATAGTAAAGCAATGGTAAGAGCAGATATCCACCGAATAGCGATATACATCGTAAAAGGGAAAGTTATCCTATCCAAATCTAACCAAACGTACCATAACCAAACGTAGCCTAACTCCATCTATCTTGCCGAGAACACTATTTCTGGGCTCCCCGAAGGAGAACAGAACGTGGTAGACGAGAGTAGAGTGCAGAAATCACCTAATCACAGTGGGCATCACGAAAGTGAAACCTATCCTTACAGTACCTAACATAACCCAACCTAGACAAACGTAACGTCACACAATCTAGTGTGCCGCGATCAGTATTGCTGGATTCCCCAGAACGAAGCAGAAAGTACTAGTGCACAGCAGAGCGCAGAAATCCTCCGAATAGCAGATTACAACGCAAACTCAAAGCAGCACTTCCCTAACCTAGCCACTCGTGACATAGTCGAACAATCCTTACTATACCCAACATGCTGCAAGCACTATTGCTGCCCTCAAACAGCCGATCGGAGCACCCTAGAATGGAGTAGTGCTCAGAAATCCATAGAACCGCAGTGTATAGCAGAAAAGGCTGGGATACCAGAAGCTAACCCAAACACACGTAACATAGCCAAACGTAACCTTACTCGACATAACGTGCCGCGACTACTATTACTGGCCTCGCCGGGGCCAAGCAGAAAATAGTAGAAGAAAGTAGAGATCAGAAATTCGCAGAATAGCAGTGCACAGTAAAAAAGTCGAAGCTATCATGTCCCAACCTAATCAACCCTAGGACAGCCAAACGTTACCTAACTCAATCAAACGGAGCGCGACGACAATTACTGGCCTCCACACAGCCGAGCAGAACATATTAGAGGAGAGTATAGCACAGAAATCCATAGAATCGCAGTGTATTGCAGAAAAGTCAAAAGCTATTCATACCTAACCCATACCAACGTAACCAACCAAACGTAGCATAACTCAACCTAACTTCCCCAGGCCAGAATTGCTGGTCTCCCAAGAGCAAAACAGAAGATACTAGAGCACAGTAGAGCGCAGAAATGCACCAAGGAGCAGTGTATAGCAAAAAAGTCAAACATGACAGGTCCTAACGTAACAAACCGTAAGGTAGCCGAGCGTAACCGAACTCGACCTAACTCGCCGCGACAACTATTGCTGTCCTCCCCTTGAGCCGAACAGAACATGTTAGATGGGAGTAGAGCTCATGAATCCACATAATCGCTGTGTATTGCAGTAAGTCAGAGCCACACAAACCTAATCCAAACCAACATAACCTAACCGATCGTACCCTATCTCATCATATGGTGGCGCGACCACTAATGCGGGACAACCCAGGGCCAAGCAGAATACAATAGAGCACAGTAGAGCTCAGAAATCCACCGGATAGCAGTATGTAGCACGAAAGTCGAAACTACCCTAGCCTAACTAACACTTGCCTGACCTAGCCGAACGTAACATATCTCAGCCCAACGTGCAGTGAACACTATTGCTGTACTCACCAGAGCCAAACGGAAAGCATTAGAGCACAGTTGAGCGCAGATATCCACCGAAGAGGAGTATATAGCACAAAAGTCGAAGCTGCACTAAACTAACCTAAGCAAACGTAGTGTAACCTAGCGTAGCCTATCTCAAACCTCAGGTACCGCGACCAGTATAGCTGGCCTCCGCGGAGACGAGCAGAACGTGCTACAGGAGAGCAGAACGCAAAAATCCACAGAGACGAACTGCACAGCAGAAGAGTCAAAGCTATCGGAACATAACCCATACCAACGGAACCTTAGCAAATGTAGCACAACGAAGCGTAAAGTGCCAGGACCACTGATGCCGGCTTCCCCAGATCGAAGCAGAACGTACTAGAGCACAATAGATCGCAGGATTGTAACCAATACTGCTGGTAGCAAAAAAGTCAGTGCTATTCTGGCCAAATCCATCTTAACGTAACCTAAACAAACGTAGCCTGAATAAACAGACAGCCCCGCAAACACTATTGCTGGGATCCAGGCAGATGGACAGAACTTAGTGTTGGAATGTAGGGCTCAGGAATCCATAGAAACGCTGTTTATAGCAGAGAAGTCGAGGATACCCAAACTTGACGCATACTAGTATAACCTAAACAAACGTAGCCTAACACGACATAACGTGCCGCGACCAGTATTGCTGGCCTCGCCAGGACCAAGCAGAATATAATAGAGCACAGCGGAGCGCAGAAATGCGCCGAAAAGCAGTGAAGAGTGCGAAAGGCAAAGCTACCATGACCGAACATAACATAACCTAACCTAACCGAACGCAACCTATCTCAACCTAACGTGCCGAGACAACAATTGCTGGGCTCCCTAGTGCCAAGTAGAATATATTACAGCACAGTAGAGCGCAGAAATTCACACAAGAGCAGAGCGCAGCACGCAACTCGTTGCTGTCCCGTCCTAAACTAACCAAAAGTAACGTAACCAAACGTAGCAAAACTCAGCTTAACGTGCCGAGACCGTTACTGCTGTCCTACCAGGGCCAAGCAGAATATAGTATAGCACGGTGGGGCGCAGAAATACGCCGAATAACAGTGTCCAGCGGGATAGCCAATGCTATCTTAGACGAGCGTAACACAACTTATCAAAGCCAAACGTAACCGCTCTCTACCTAGCGTGCCGAGACCACCATTAATGGCCTCGCCAGGGCCAAACATAGAATATTAGAGCACAGTAGAGCGCCCAAATCCATCGAATTGTAGCGTATAGCACAACAGCCGAAGATATCCTGACATAAACTGACTTAACCCATCCTAAACTAACGTAGCCTATCTCATCATAAAGTGCCAAGGCCACAACTGCTGGCTTCCCCAGATTCTTGCAGAACTCCCTAGCGCACAGTAGAGCATAGCAATGCTCCTAGTAGCAGTGTGTGTCATAGAAGTCGAAGCCATCCAGTCCTAACATAGGATAGGGAGGTCAGGAGCAGTGGCCACGACATGATACGCTTAGTAATGTTACGTTCGGCTATATTACAATTGACTAGGTTTAGGTAGAACAGCTTTGACCATTGCGCTCTGCACTACTTTTCGATGGACTCCTGCGCTCTGCTCTGCTCTAGTGTGTTCTGCTTGGCTCTGTGCATGGCAGCAATAGAGGTGCCTGCACGTTAGGACGTCTTAAGCTGCGTACGGTTACGCTACCTTAGCTTCGGTTAGGACGGGATAGCCGTCACTATTGTGCTATACACTGATTTTCGGTGTATTTTTGTGATATGCTACCTTAGCTTCGGTTAGGACGGGATAGCCGTCACTATTGTGCTATACACTGATTTTCGGTGAATTTTTGTGATATACTGCGCTCTGATATGCTCTGCTTTGCTCTGGTGATGCCAGAAGTGGTGGCCGAGGCCCGTTAGATTGAGTTTGGTTACGTTTGGTCATGTTACGTCTGTTTGCCTTAGGTTTGGATATCTTTGGCTTTTCTGCCATTCACTGAGATTTTATGGCCTGCTTCGCTCTACTCTCCTGTAGTATGTTCTGCGTGGCTATGTTGAGGCCAGCGAAAATGTTCTTGGCACATTGGGTTTAGTTGGGTTACGGATGGCTATGTTACGTTTGCCTAAGTTAAGACAGGGTAGCAATGACCTTTGTGCCACACACTGCCATTCGGTGAATTTCAGCGCTCTGCCGTGCTCTAACTTGTTCTGCTTGGCTCTGTGGAGGCCAGAAATTGTGGTCTCGTCACGATAAATTGATTTACGTTACTTTTGCATATCTTACGTTTGGTCAGATAAGGATTGGACAGCTTTGACTTTCGTGCTATACACTGTTATTTGGTGGATATCTGGTCTCTAATGTGCTCTATTATATTCTGCATGGCCCTGGGCTGGCCAGCAGTAGTGGTCTCGGCACGTTTGGTTAAGTTCGGTGACGTTTGGTCAGTTTAGGTTAGCTGAAGTATGGTCTGGATATCTTTGACTTTTGTGCTATACAGAGCAATGCGGCTGATTTCTGCGCTCTACTGTTCTCTAGTATACCCTGCTTGTACCTGGGGACGCCAGCAACAGTTTTCTCGCCACGCTAGGTTGATTTAGGATACGCTTTGATATGCTAGGTTTCGTTACGTTTGGATGGGGTAGTATGGACTTGTGTCCTTTACACTGCTATTCTGTCGTTTCCAGCGCTCTACATTGCTCTAATATGCCCTGCATGGCTCTGAGGAGGCCAGCAAGGGCGGTCGTGGCACGACAGGTTTTGTCATGTTACGTTTGGCTATGTTGCGTTTGGTTCGGTTGGGTTAGGCTATCTTTGAGTTTTGAGCTATACACTGCTATACGGAGAATTTCTGCGGTCTACTGTGCTCTAATACGTTCCACTTGGCTCTCGGGAGGCCAGCGATAGATGTCTCGGCTCGTTGGGTTCAGCTATTCTACGTTTGGTTAGGTTAGGCTATGCCATGTTAGGTTACAATGTCTTCGACCTTTGTGCAATACATTGTCATTTCTTTGCTTTCTGCGCCCTACTTGGCTCAAGTATAGTGTGCTCGCCTCTGGAGAGGCTAGCAATAGTGTCGTGGCACGATAGGTTGTGCTATGCTACGTTTGGAATTGTTACGATTATTCATGTTAGGACAGTATAGCTTTGACTTTTGCTCTATAGACCGCTGTTCGGTGGACTCCTACGGTCTACATTGCTCCACTATCGTCTATTCGACACTGGGGAGGCCAGCAATAGTTTTCCCGGCACGTTAGGCTGTGTTAACTTGCGTTTGGTTATTCTATGTTTGGTTAGGTTCGGGAAGCGGTGCTATGAATTATGTGCTTTACATCGCTATTCGGCGGATTTCTGTGCTCTACATTCCTCCAAAATGCTCTGCACTACCCAGTGGAGGCCAGCAACGGTAGTTTCGGGGCGTTAAGTTTAACTAGGCTACGTGCAGCTTTATTACGCTGTGTTAGGTGTGTATAGGATAGCTTTGACTTTTGGGCTATACACGGCTATTCGGCGTGTTTTTGCGCTCTGGATTGCTCTACTAGCTTCTGCTTGTTTTTGGGGCGGCCGGCAATGGTGGCCGTGGCGCGTTTGCTTGTGTTAGGTTGCGCTTGGTTTGGTCAGGGTAGGATAAATTGGGTTAGGTTGGCCTTGACATTTCTGCTATACACTGACGTTCGGCGGATACTTGCGCTCTGCATTGCCGTACTATACCCTGCCCGTATACCGGGACGCCAGCCATAGTGTTCGCGGCAAGTTAAGTTGGGTTAGATTACGTTTCGTCTTGTTATGTTTGTTTAGGTTAGGTTTGGATAGCTCTCACTCTTCTGCTTTACACTGCGTTCCTATGGATTCCTGCATACGCCCTGCTTGGCACCGTTACGGCCGGCAATAGCGGTCGCGTCACGTTACGTTAAGTTAGGTTACACTTCGTTATGAAATAATTGATTTGGTGATGGGTGGGAGGCTCTGACTATTGTGCTGCATACTGCTATTCGGTGGAATTCTGCACTCTACTGTACTCCACCATGTTCTGCGTGGCTCTGTGAAGGTCAGCAATAGTGGCCTATGCACGTCAGGTTGTGTACGGATAGGATTGGCTTTGTTATGTTTGGACAGATTTGGCTAGGACAGCTTTCACTTTTGTGCTATACGCTGCTATTCGTTGTATTTCTTCGCTCCACATCGCTCTACAATGCTATACTCGACCCAGTGGAGGCCAGCAATAGTGGTCTCGGCACGTTAGGTTGGCATAACTAACGTTTGGTTTGGTTCAGTTACGCTAGGTTCGGTTAGGATGGTTTCGACTTTCGTACTGTACACTAGTATCCAGATGATTTCTGCGCCCAGCTGTGCTCTACAATTTTTGCTCGGCCCTGGGGAGGCCAGAAGCAGTGGTCTCGGCACAACGAATTGTGGTCTGTTACGTATGGTTATGTTACGATTGGTCTGGATAGGAGATTAGCTTTGGCTTTAGTGCAATGGTCTGCTATTAGGTGGATTTCTGCGCCCTACAGTGCTCTAGTATTTTCAGCTTGGCTCTGGGAAGGCCAGCAATAGCGGTCGCGGCACATTAGGTTGAGTTATGTTAAGTTCGGTTAGGTTGAGTGTGTATAGCATCGACTTTAGTGCCATGTCTGTTATTAGGTTGATTTCTGCGCCCACGGAGCTCTAATATTTTTAGCTTGGCTCTGGGGAAGCCAGCAGTAGTGTCCTATACATGCCATGTTCGATCAGGTTGCGATGAGCTGGTTTGAGTTACGATTTGTTTGATCAGGGTAGCTTTAACTTTTGTGCTTTACACTGCTATTTGTTGGATTTCTGCGCCCTACTGTGCTCTGGTACGTCCTGCTTGGCCACGGGGCGCGCAGCAATAGCGATCTCGGCAGGTTAGGTTCAGTTACGCTATGTTTGGCTGTGTCCGGTTGGTTCTGGTTAGGTTTGGGTAGCATTGACTATTCTGATATACGCTGCGATTCTATGGACTTCTGCTTTCTACTCTCCGCGAATGTGTCCTGCTTGGCTGCGATGAGGCCAGCAATAGCGGTCGCCGAATGGTTGGCTTTAGTTACGTCACGTTTGGTTATGTTACTGTTGGTTAGATTAGAAGGGCATAGCTTTGACTTTATTGTTATAGTCTGCTATTAGGCAAACCACTGCGCCCTACAGTTCCCTAATATTCTCTGCTTTGCACTGGGAAGGGCAGCAATGATGGTCTCGGCACTTCATGTGGGTCAAGTTACGTTCGGTTATGTTGGGTTATGATAAGTTTGGTCAGTGTAGGTCTAACTTTCGTGCTGTACATGGCTATTAGGTGGATTTCTGCGCTCCGCTGTGCTCTAGTATTTCCCGCTTGGCTCTGGGAAGGGCAGCATTAGCGGCGTTGGCACGTTAGGTTGAGTTTGATTATGTTCGGTTATGTTAGAATTGTTTAGGCTAGGAGAGGTAACTATGACTTTAGTGCTATATTCTGCTCTTAGGTGGACCTCTGCAACCTCCAGGCATCTAATATTTTCAGCTGGTGTCTGAGAACGCCAGAAATAGCGGTCTCGGGACTTTACGTTGAGTCAGGTTACGTACGATTATGTTGGGTTAGGCTATGTTTGGTCAGGATAGCCTCAACTCTTGTGTTGTACCCCGCTATTCGGTGGATTTCTGCGCTCGACTGTCCTCTAGTATGCCCTGCTTGGATATAGGGAGGGCAGCAATTGCGGTCTCGGCATGTTAGGTTGAGTCAGGCTATGTTTGTCTATATCTTGCTTGTTTGGGTTAGGTTTGTTTAGCATTGACTTTTCTGATATAAAATATGGATTTCGGCTCCCCAATCTACACTAACGTGTTTTCCATGCCTCTCGGGAGCCCAGCAATAACGCACGCATCTCGTTGTGTTGAGTTATGTTACGTCTGGTTATGTTACGATTGGATTGGGTAGGAGAGTTTATATTTGACCTGATCGCTATAGTCCGCTTTTAGGTGGATCTGTGCGCCTTACTGGGTTCTAGCATTCTCTGCTTGGATCTGGGAAGGCTAGCAATTGTAGTCTCTGCACGTTACGTTGGATCATGTCGCGTTCGATTAGTATGGGTTGGGCGAAGCTTGGTGGGGATCTATTTAGCTTTTGAGCTACACACTGCTGTTCGGTGGAGTTCTGCGCCCTACAGTGATCAAATGATTTCAGCTTGACTCTGGGAGTGCCAGCAGGGGTTGTCTCTGCACTTTATGTTTAGTCTGTTTATGTTCTGTTAGGCTGGCACAGGCCAAGATTGGTCAGGATAGCTTCAACGCTTGTGCTGTACACATATATTCGGTGGATTTCTGCGCCCTACTGCGCTCTAGTACGTCCTGCTTGGCTCTGGGCGTGGGGTGGGTGGCAGTAATAGCGGTCTCGGCTTGTTAGGTTGAGTCAGGATACGTTTCTTCATATACTGTAGGCTTGGGTAAGGCTTGGGCAGCTTTGCCTTTTCTGATATACACTGCGATTATATGGCTTTCTGCGTTCTACTCTCCGCTAGAGTGTTCCGCTTGTCTCTGCGGGGTGGGCCAGTAATAGTGTTCGCGGCATATTAGTTTGAGTTATATTACGTTTGGTTACGTTACATTTGAATAGTTTAGGAGAGGACAGCTTTTACTTTTGTGCTATAGTCTGCTGTTTGGTGGATCTCTACACCCTACAGTGCTCTAATCTTTCCAGCTTGGCTGTGGCAAGGCCAGAAATAGTGGCCTCGTATCTCCATGGTTGGTCATGCTACGGTCGGTTGGGTTGGGTTAGGAAATTTTTGGACAGGGTAGCTTTAACTTTTGTGCTGGACGCTGCTACTCGGTTAATTTATGCGCTCTACTGCGCCCCAGCTTGCCCTGCTCGGCTCTGTGGAGGCCAGTAATAGTGGTCGCTGCACGTTAGTTTAAGCTAGGATACGTTTGCTTATGTTTCGATCATTTATGGTAGGAGAGGATAGCTAGGACTTTGCTGCTATAGTCTGCTAATGGGCGGATTCCTGCGCACTACAGTGCTTTAATATTTTTAGCCTGGCCCTGCGAAGGACAGCAATAGTGGTCTCGGCACGTTATGTTGAGTCAAGTTACGTTCAGTTAGCTTTGGTCAGGCAATGTTTGGTCAGGATAGCGTTAAATTTTGTGCTGTACACGGCTATTCGATATCCTTTGTGCTCTACTGTGCGCTGGTATGTCCTGCTTGGCTCTGAGGATGGCCACAATAGCGGTCTCGGCATGTTAGTTTGAGTCAGGCTATATTTGGTTATGTAACGTAAGTTTGGGTTAGGCTTGGGTGGCTTCGACTTTTCTGATTTACACTGCGACTATATGGATTTTTGCTTCCTGCTCTCCACTATAGTGTTCCGCTTGACTTTGGGGAGTCCAGCAGTATTGATCGCGGCTCATTAGGTTCAGTTGAGTTATGTTTGGTTATGACCCGATTGGTTAGGTTAGGAGAGAATGGCTTCGACTTTACTGCTATAGTCTGCTACTAGGTGGATCTCTGCTCCCAGCAGTTGTCTAATGCCCTCAGCTTGGCCGCGGGAAGGCCAGCAATAGTAGCCTACGCACGTTACATCGTGACATGTTACGTTCGGTTAGGTTGGGTCATGCTAAGTTTTGTCAGGATATCTGTAGCTTCTACGTTGTACACTGCTATTCGGCGGATTTATGCGCTCTACTGCGCCCTAGTATGTCTTACTTGGCTCTGTGGAAGCCAGAAATTGTGGCTGCGGCACGTTAGTTTAAGCTAGGGAACGATTGTTCATGTTACGATTCTTAATGTTAGGAGTGGATAGCTACGACTATAGTGCTATAGTCTGTTATTAGGTGGATTCCTGCACCCTACAGTATTTTAATGTTTTCAGCTTGGCTCTGGGAAGGTCAGCAACCGTGATCTCCGCACGTTAGCCTGAGGCAGTTTATGTTCGGCTAGGATGGGTTAAGCCACGCTTGGTTAGGATAGCTTCAACTTTTGTGCTGTGCACTGCTATTCGGTGGTTTTCTGCGATCTACTGCGCTCTAGTATGTCCTGCTTGTTACTGGGGTGGGCAGAAAGAGCGGTCTCCGCTCGTCAGGCGTAGTTATGCTGAGTTTGATTATATTCTGCTTGTTTTGGTTGGGTTTGAG